>NW_027673024.1:600000-857000 GCF_964194105.1 Spermophilus citellus | reverse complement strand
TTGGAAGCTTGGCAACCCCTTTCCATGAAAGTGTTTCTCGCCAGTCACTGCTTAGGGCTACATTAGGAGGAAACAAAACATAGAGATGGAACGTGAAACTAATTATTTTGTCAAGTTTCAAGAAGCTAGCACAAACCGTGTTGGATTTAGAGTTCCAAATACATCTATCAATATAGGAGAAAAGAGAGTGAAACCTAAAAATTCAAACTGTTACTGGATATGAACGCTTCAACATAGAAGAACGACATTTGGGGAACCAAGTCGCCTTAGTGCACTGATCATTACCTGAAAGTATCATCCAGTTCGGGTGAAAAAATATTTGCTGAGATTTCTGGAGATTCGTAATTTTTGGAAGCTTGGCAACCACTTTCAATGAAAGAGTTTCTCGCCAGTCACTGCTTAGGGCTACATCAAGAGAAAACAAAACATAGAGACAGAACGTGAAACTACTTTATTGTGTCAAGTTTCAAGAAGCTAGAACAAACCATGTTGGATTTAGCGTTCCAAATACATCTATCAATATAGGAGAAATCAGAGTGAAACCTAAATATAAAAACTGTTACTGGAAATGAAAGCTTCAACATAGAAGAACGAAATTTGGGGAACCAAGTTGCCTTAGTGTACTGATCATTACCTGAAAGTATCATCCAGTCTGGGTGAAAAAATATTTGCTGAGATTTCTGGAGATTCGTAATTTTTGGAAGCTTGGCAACACCTTTCCATGAAAGTGTTTCTCGCCAGTCACTGCTTAGGGCTACATCAAGAGGAAACAAAACATAGAGATAGAACGTGAAACTACTTTATTGTGTCAAGTTACAAGAACCTAGCACAAACCGTGTTGGATTTAGAGTTAAAAATACATGTATCAATATAGGAGAAAACAGAGTGAAACCTAAAAATTCAAACTGTTACTGGAAATGAAAGCTTCAACATAGAAGAACGAAATTTGGGGAACCAAGTCGCCTTAGTGTACTGATCATTACCTGAAAGTATCATCCAGTTTGGGTGAAAAAATATTTGCTGAGGTTTCTGGAGATTTGTAATTTTTGGAAGCTTGGCAACCCCTTTCCATGAAAGTGTTTCTCGCCAGTCACTGCTTAGGGCTACATTAGGAGGAAACAAAACATAGAGATGGAACGTGAAACTACTTTATTGTGTCAAGTTTCAAGAAGCTAGCACAAACCGTGTTGGATTTAGAGTTGCAAATACATCTATCAATATAGGACAAAAGAGAGTGAAACTTAAAAATTCAAACTGTTACTGGAAATGAACGCTTCAACATAGAAGAACGACATTTGGGGAACCAAGTCGCCTTAGTGTGCTGATCATTACCTGAAAGTATCATCCAGTTTGGGTGAAAAAATATTTGCTGAGATTTCTGGAGATTTGTAATTTTTGGAAGCTGGGCAACCCCTTTCCATGAAAGTGTTTCTCGCCAGTCACTGCTTAGGGCTACATCAAGAGGAAACAAAACATAGAGATAGAACGTGAAACTACTTTATTGTGTCAAGTTTGAAGAAGCTAGCACAAACCGTGTTGGATTTAGAGTTCCAAATACATGTAACAATATAGGAGAAAACAGAGTGAAACCTAAAAATAAAAACTGTCACTGGAAATCAACGCTTCAACATAGCAGAACGAAACTTGGGGAACCAAGTCTCCTTAGTGTACTGATCATTACCTGAAAGTATCATCCAGTTTGGGTGAAAAAATATTTGCTGAGATTTCTGGAGATTCGTAATTTTTGGAAGCTTGGCAACCCCTTTCGATGAAAGTGTTTCTCGGCAGTCACTGCTTAGGGCTACATCAAGAGGAAACAAAACATAGAGATGGAACGTGAAACTACTTTATTGTGTCAAGTTTCAAGAAGCTAGCACTAACCGTGTTGGACTTAGAGTTCCAAATACATCTATCAATATAGGAGAAAAGAGAGTGAAACCTAAAAATTCAAACTGTTACTGGAAATGAACGCTTCAACATAGAAGAACGACATTTGGGGAACCAAGTCGCCTTAGTGTACTATCATTACCTGAAAGTATCATCCAGTCTGGGTGAAAAAATATTTGCTGAGATTTCTGGAGATTCGTAATTTTTGGAAGCTTGGCAACCCCTTTCCATGAAAGTGTTTCTCGCCAGTCACTGCTTAGGGCTACATCAAGAGGAAACAAAACATAGAGATAGAACGTGAAACTACTTTATTGTGTCAAGTTTGAAGAAGCTAGCACAAACCGTGTTGGATTTAGAGTTCCAAATACATCTATCAATATAGGAGAAAACAGAGTGAAACCTAAAAATTCAAACTGTTACTGGAAATGAACGCTTCAACATAGAAGAACGACATTTGGGGAACCAAGTCGCCTTAGTGTACTGATCATTACCTGAAATTATCATCCAGTCTGGGTGAAAAAATATTTGCTGAGATTTCTGGAGATTCGTAATTTTTGGAAGCTTGGCAACCCCTTTCCATGAAAGTGTTTCTCGCCAGTCACTGCTTAGGGCTACATCAAGAGGAAACAAAACATGGAGATAGAACGTGAAAGTACTTTATTGTGTCAAGTTTCAAGAAGCTAGCACAAACCGTGTTGGGTTTAGAGTTCCAAATACATCTATCAATATAGGAGAAAACAGAGTGAAACCTAAAAATTCAAACTGTTACTGGAAATGAACGCTTCAACATAGCAGAACGAAACTTGGGGAACCAAGTCGCGTTAGTGTACTGATCAGTACCTGAAAGTATCATCCAGTTTGGGTGAAAAAATATTTTCTGAGATTTCTGGAGATTCGTAATTTTTGGAAGCTTGGCAACCCCTTTCCATGAAAGTGTTTCTCGCCAGTCACTGCTTAGGGCTACATTAGGAGGAAACAAAACATAGAGATGGAACGTGAAACTACTTTATTGTGTCAAGTTTCAAGAAGCTAGCACAAACCGTGTTGGATTTAGAGTTGCAAATACATCTATCAATATAGGACAAAAGAGAGTGAAACCTAAAAATTCAAACTGTTACTGGAAATGAACGCTTCAACATAGAAGAACGACATTTGGGGAACCAAGTCGCCTTAGTGTGCTGATCATTACCTGAAAGTATCATCCAGTTTGGGTGAAAAAATATTTGCTGAGATTTCTGGAGATTTGTAATTTTTGGAAGCTGGGCAACCCCTTTCCATGAAAGTGTTTCTCGCCAGTCACTGCTTAGGGCTACATCAAGAGGAAACAAAACATAGAGATAGAACGTGAAACTACTTTATTGTGTCAAGTTTGAAGAAGCTAGCACAAACCGTGTTGGATTTAGAGTTCCAAATACATGTAACAATATAGGAGAAAACAGAGTGAAACCTAAAAATAAAAACTGTCACTGGAAATGAATGCTTCAACATAGCAGAACGAAACTTGGCGAACCAAGTCTCCTTAGTGTACTGATCATTACCTGAAAGTATCATCCAGTTTGGGTGAAAAAATATTTTCTGAGATTTCTGGAGATTCGTAATTTTTGGAAGCTTGGCAACCCCTTTCGATGAAAGTGTTTCTCGGCAGTCACTGCTTAGGGCTACATCAAGAGGAAACAAAACATAGAGATGGAACGTGAAACTACTTTATTGTGTCAAGTTTCAAGAAGCTAGCACTAACCGTGTTGGACTTAGAGTTCCAAATACATCTATCAATATAGGAGAAAACAGAGTGAAACCTAAAAATTCAAACTGTTACTGGAAATGAACGCTTCAACATAGAAGAACGACATTTGGGGAACCAAGTCGCCTTAGTGTACTGATCATTACCTGAAAGTATCATCCAGTCTGGGTGAAAAAATATTTGCTGAGATTTCTGGAGATTCGTAATTTTTGGAAGCTTGGCAACCCCTTTCCATGAAAGTGTTTCTCGCCAGTCACTGCTTAGGGCTACATCAAGAGGAAACAAAACATAGAGATAGAACGTGAAACTACTTTATTGTGTCAAGTTTCAAGAAGCTAGCACAAACCGTGTTGGATTTAGAGTTCCAAATACATCTACCAATATAGGAGAAAACAGAGTGAAACCTAAAAATTCAAACTGTTACTGGAAATGAACACTTTAACATAGAAGAACGAAATTTGGGGAACCAAGTCGCCTTAGTGTCCTGATCATTACCTGAAAGTATCATCCAGTTTGGGTGAAAAAATATTTGCTGAGATTTCTGGAGATTCGTAATTTTTAGAAGCTTGGCAACACCTTTCCATGAAAGTGTTTCTCGCCAGTCACTGCTTAGGGCTACATCAAGAGGAAACAAAACATAGAGACAGAAAGTGAAACTACTTTACTGTGTCAAGTTTCAAGAAGCTATCACAAACCGTGTTGGATTTAGAGTTCCAAATACATCTATCAATATAGGAGAAAACAGAGTGAAACCTAAGAATTCAAACTGTTACTGGAAATGAACGCTTCAACATAGAAAAACGACATTTGTGGAACCAAGTCGCCTTAGTGTACTGATCATTACCTGAAAGTATCATCCAGTTCGGGTGAAAAAATATTTGCTGAGATTTCTGGAGATACGTAATTTTTGGAAGCTTGGCAACCACTTTCCATGAAAGAGTTTCTCGCCAGTCACTGCTTAGGGCTACATCAAGAGAAAACAAAACATAGAGACAGAACGTGAAACTACATTATTGTGTCAAGTTTCAAGAAGCTAGAACAAACCGTGTTGGATTTAGCGTTCCAAATACATCTATCAATATAGGAGAAAACAGAGTGAAACCTAAATATAAAAACTGTTACTGGAAATGAAAGCTTCAACATAGAAGAACGAAATTTGGGGAACCAAGTCGCCTTAGTGTACTGATCATTATCTGAAAGTATCATCCAGTTTGGGTGAAAAAATATTTGCTGAGATTTCTGGAGATTCGTAATTTTTGGAAGCTTGGCAACCCCTTTCCATGAAAGTGTTTCTCGCCAGTCACTGCTTAGGGCTACATCAAGAGGAAACAAAACATAGAGATAGAACGTGAAACTACTTTATTGTGTCAAGTTACAAGAAGCTAGCACAAACCATGTTGGATTTAGAGTTCCAAATACATGTATCAATATAGGAGAAAACAGAGTGAAACCTAAAAATTCAAACTGTTACTGGAAATGAACGCTTCAACATAGAAGAACGAAATTTGGGAACCAAGTCGCCTTAGTGTACTGATCATTACCTGAAAGTATCATCCAGTTTGGGTGAAAAAATATTTGCTGAGATTTCTGGAGATTCGTAATTTTTGGAAGCTTGGCAACCCCTTTCCATGAAAGTGTTTCTCGCCAGTCACTGCTTAGGGCTACATCAAGAGGAAACAAAACATAGAGATAGAACGTGAAACTACTTTATTGTGTCAAGTTTCAAGAAGCTAGCACAAACCGTGTTGGATTTAGAGTTCCAAATACACGTATCAATATAGGAGAAAACAGAGTGAAACCTAAAAATTCAAACTCTTACTGGAAATGAACGCTTCAACATAGAAGAACGAAATTTGGGGAACCAAGTCGCCATAGTGTACTGATCATTACCTGAAAGTATCATCCAGTTTGGGTGAAAAAATATTTGCTGAGATTTATGGAGATTCGTAATTTTTGGAAGCTTGGCAACCCCTTTCCATGAAAATGTTTCTCGCCAGTCACTGCTTAGGGCTACATCAAGAGGAAACAAAACATAGAGATAGAACGTGAAACTACTTTATTGTGTCAAGTTTCAAGAAGCTAGCACAAACCGTGTTGGATTTAGAGTTCCAAATACACCTATCAATATAGGAGAAAACAGAGTGAAACCTAAAAATTCAAACTGTTACTGGAAATGAACGCTTCAACATAGAAGAACGAAATTTGGGGAACCAAGTCGCCTTAGTGTACTGATCATTACCTGAAAGTATCATCCAGTTTGGGTGAAAAAATATTTGCTGAGATTTCAGGAGATTCGTAATTTTTGGAAGCTTGGCAACCCCTTTCCATGAAAGTGTTTCTCGCCAGTCACTGCTTAGGGCTACATCAAGAGGAAACAAAACATAGAGATAGAACTTGAAACTACTTTATTGTGTCAAGTTTCAAGAAGCTAGCACAAACCGTGTTGGATTTAGAGTTCCCAATACATGTATCAATATAGGAGAAAACAGAGTGAAACCTAAAAATTCAAACTGTTACTGGAAATGAACGCTTCAACATAGAAGAACGAAATTTGGGGAACCAAGTCACCTTAGTGTACTGATCATTACCTGAAAGTATCATCCAGTTTGGGTGAAAAAATATTTGCTGTGATTTCTGGAGATTCGTAATTTCTGGAAGCTTGGCAACCCCTTTCCATGAAAGTGTTTCTCGCCAGTCACTGCTTAGGGCTACATCATGATGAAACAAAACATAGAGATAGAACTTGAAACTACTTTATTGTGTCAAGTTTCAAGAAGCTAGCACAAACCGTGTTGGATTTAGAGTTCCAAATACATCTATCAATATAGGAGAAAACAGAGTGAAACCTAAAAATTCAAACTGTTACTGGAAATGAACGCTTCAACATAGAAGAATGAAATTTGGGGAACCAAGTCGCCTTAGTGTACTGATCATTACCTGAAAGTATCATCCAGTTTCGGTGAAAAAATATTTGCTGAGATTTATGGAGATTCGTAATTTTTGGAAGCTTGGCAACACCTTTCCATGAAAGTGTTTCTCGCCAGTCACTGCTTAGGGCTACATCAAGAGGAAACAAAACATAGAGATAGAACGTGAAACTACTTTATTGTGTCAAGTTTCAAGAAGCTAGCACAAACCCTGTTGGATTTAGAGTTCCAAATACATGTATCAATATAGGAGAAAACAGAGTGAAACCTAAAAATTCAAACTGTTACTGGAAATGAACGCTACAACATAGAAGAACGAAATTTGGGGAACCAAGTCGCCTTAGTGTACTGATCATTACCTGAAAGTATCATCCAGTTTGGGTGAAAAAATATTTGCTGAGATTTCTGGAGATTCGTAATTTTTGGAAGCTTGGCAACCCCTTTCCATGAAAGTGTTTCTCGCCAGTCACTGCTTAGGGCTACATCAAGAGGAAACAAAACATAGAGATAGAACGTGAAACTACTTTATTGTGTCAAGTTACAAGAAGCTAGCACAAACCGTGTTGGATTTAGAGTTCCAAATACATGTATCAATATAGGAGAAAACAGAGTGAAACCTAAAAATTCAAACTGTTACTGGAAATGAACGCTTCAACATAGAAGAACGAAATTTGGGAACCAAGTCGCCTTAGTGTACTGATCATTACCTGAAAGTATCATCCAGTTTGGGTGAAAAAATATTTGCTGAGGTTTCTGGAGATTTGTAATTTTTGGAAGCTTGGCAACCCCTTTCCATGAAAGTGTTTCTCGCCAGTCACTGCTTAGGGCTACATTAGGAGGAAACAAAACATAGAGATGGAACGTGAAACTACTTTATTGTGTCAAGTTTCAAGAAGCTAGCACAAACCGTGTTGGATTTAGAGTTGCAAATACATCTATCAATATAGGACAAAAGAGAGTGAAACTTAAAAATTCAAACTGTTACTGGAAATGAACGCTTCAACATAGAAGAACGACATTTGGGGAACCAAGTCGCCTTAGTGTGCTGATCATTACCTGAAAGTATCATCCAGTTTGGGTGAAAAAATATTTGCTGAGATTTCTGGAGATTTGTAATTTTTGGAAGCTGGGCAACCCCTTTCCATGAAAGTGTTTCTCGCCAGTCACTGCTTAGGGCTACATCAAGAGGAAACAAAACATAGAGATAGAACGTGAAACTACTTTATTGTGTCAAGTTTGAAGAAGCTAGCACAAACCGTGTTGGATTTAGAGTTCCAAATACATGTAACAATATAGGAGAAAACAGAGTGAAACCTAAAAATAAAAACTGTCACTGGAAATCAACGCTTCAACATAGCAGAACGAAACTTGGGGAACCAAGTCTCCTTAGTGTACTGATCATTACCTGAAAGTATCATCCAGTTTGGGTGAAAAAATATTTGCTGAGATTTCTGGAGATTCGTAATTTTTGGAAGCTTGGCAACCCCTTTCGATGAAAGTGTTTCTCGGCAGTCACTGCTTAGGGCTACATCAAGAGGAAACAAAACATAGAGATGGAACGTGAAACTACTTTATTGTGTCAAGTTTCAAGAAGCTAGCACTAACCGTGTTGGACTTAGAGTTCCAAATACATCTATCAATATAGGAGAAAAGAGAGTGAAACCTAAAAATTCAAACTGTTACTGGAAATGAACGCTTCAACATAGAAGAACGACATTTGGGGAACCAAGTCGCCTTAGTGTACTGATCATTACCTGAAAGTATCATCCAGTCTGGGTGAAAAAATATTTGCTGAGATTTCTGGAGATTCGTAATTTTTGGAAGCTTGGCAACCCCTTTCCATGAAAGTGTTTCTCGCCAGTCACTGCTTAGGGCTACATCAAGAGGAAACAAAACATAGAGATAGAACGTGAAACTACTTTATTGTGTCAAGTTTGAAGAAGCTAGCACAAACCGTGTTGGATTTAGAGTTCCAAATACATCTATCAATATAGGAGAAAACAGAGTGAAACCTAAAAATTCAAACTGTTACTGGAAATGAACGCTTCAACATAGAAGAACGACATTTGGGGAACCAAGTCGCCTTAGTGTACTGATCATTACCTGAAATTATCATCCAGTCTGGGTGAAAAAATATTTGCTGAGATTTCTGGAGATTCGTAATTTTTGGAAGCTTGGCAACCCCTTTCCATGAAAGTGTTTCTCGCCAGTCACTGCTTAGGGCTACATCAAGAGGAAACAAAACATGGAGATAGAACGTGAAACTACTTTATTGTGTCAAGTTTCAAGAAGCTAGCACAAACCGTGTTGGGTTTAGAGTTCCAAATACATCTATCAATATAGGAGAAAACAGAGTGAAACCTAAAAATTCAAACTGTTACTGGAAATGAACGCTTCAACATAGCAGAACGAAACTTGGGGAACCAAGTCGCGTTAGTGTACTGATCAGTACCTGAAAGTATCATCCAGTTTGGGTGAAAAAATATTTTCTGAGATTTCTGGAGATTCGTAATTTTTGGAAGCTTGGCAACCCCTTTCCATGAAAGTGTTTCTCGCCAGTCACTGCTTAGGGCTACATTAGGAGGAAACAAAACATAGAGATGGAACGTGAAACTACTTTATTGTGTCAAGTTTCAAGAAGCTAGCACAAACCGTGTTGGATTTAGAGTTGCAAATACATCTATCAATATAGGACAAAAGAGAGTGAAACCTAAAAATTCAAACTGTTACTGGAAATGAACGCTTCAACATAGAAGAACGACATTTGGGGAACCAAGTCGCCTTAGTGTGCTGATCATTACCTGAAAGTATCATCCAGTTTGGGTGAAAAAATATTTGCTGAGATTTCTGGAGATTTGTAATTTTTGGAAGCTGGGCAACCCCTTTCCATGAAAGTGTTTCTTGCCAGTCACTGCTTAGGGCTACATCAAGAGGAAACAAAACATAGAGATAGAACGTGAAACTACTTTATTGTGTCAAGTTTGAAGAAGCTAGCACAAACCGTGTTGGATTTAGAGTTCCAAATACATGTAACAATATAGGAGAAAACAGAGTGAAACCTAAAAATAAAAACTGTCACTGGAAATGAATGCTTCAACATAGCAGAACGAAACTTGGCGAACCAAGTCTCCTTAGTGTACTGATCATTACCTGAAAGTATCATCCAGTTTGGGTGAAAAAATATTTTCTGAGATTTCTGGAGATTCGTAATTTTTGGAAGCTTGGCAACCCCTTTCGATGAAAGTGTTTCTCGGCAGTCACTGCTTAGGGCTACATCAAGAGGAAACAAAACATAGAGATGGAACGTGAAACTACTTTATTGTGTCAAGTTTCAAGAAGCTAGCACTAACCGTGTTGGACTTAGAGTTCCAAATACATCTATCAATATAGGAGAAAACAGAGTGAAACCTAAAAATTCAAACTGTTACTGGAAATGAACGCTTCAACATAGAAGAACGACATTTGGGGAACCAAGTCGCCTTAGTGTACTGATCATTACCTGAAAGTATCATCCAGTCTGGGTGAAAAAATATTTGCTGAGATTTCTGGAGATTCGTAATTTTTGGAAGCTTGGCAACCCCTTTCCATGAAAGTGTTTCTCGCCAGTCACTGCTTAGGGCTACATCAAGAGGAAACAAAACATAGAGATAGAACGTGAAACTACTTTATTGTGTCAAGTTTCAAGAAGCTAGCACAAACCGTGTTGGATTTAGAGTTCCAAATACATCTACCAATATAGGAGAAAACAGAGTGAAACCTAAAAATTCAAACTGTTACTGGAAATGAACACTTTAACATAGAAGAACGAAATTTGGGGAACCAAGTCGCCTTAGTGTCCTGATCATTACCTGAAAGTATCATCCAGTTTGGGTGAAAAAATATTTGCTGAGATTTCTGGAGATTCGTAATTTTTAGAAGCTTGGCAACACCTTTCCATGAAAGTGTTTCTCGCCAGTCACTGCTTAGGGCTACATCAAGAGGAAACAAAACATAGAGACAGAAAGTGAAACTACTTTACTGTGTCAAGTTTCAAGAAGCTATCACAAACCGTGTTGGATTTAGAGTTCCAAATACATCTATCAATATAGGAGAAAACAGAGTGAAACCTAAGAATTCAAACTGTTACTGGAAATGAACGCTTCAACATAGAAAAACGACATTTGTGGAACCAAGTCGCCTTAGTGTACTGATCATTACCTGAAAGTATCATCCAGTTCGGGTGAAAAAATATTTGCTGAGATTTCTGGAGATACGTAATTTTTGGAAGCTTGGCAACCACTTTCCATGAAAGAGTTTCTCGCCAGTCACTGCTTAGGGCTACATCAAGAGAAAACAAAACATAGAGACAGAACGTGAAACTACATTATTGTGTCAAGTTTCAAGAAGCTAGAACAAACCGTGTTGGATTTAGCGTTCCAAATACATCTATCAATATAGGAGAAAACAGAGTGAAACCTAAATATAAAAACTGTTACTGGAAATGAAAGCTTCAACATAGAAGAACGAAATTTGGGGAACCAAGTCGCCTTAGTGTACTGATCATTACCTGAAAGTATCATCCAGTTTGGGTGAAAAAATATTTGCTGAGATTTCTGGAGATTCGTAATTTTTGGAAGCTTGGCAACCCCTTTCCATGAAAGTGTTTCTCGCCAGTCACTGCTTAGGGCTACATCAAGAGGAAACAAAACATAGAGATAGAACGTGAAACTACTTTATTGTGTCAAGTTACAAGAAGCTAGCACAAACCGTGTTGGATTTAGAGTTCCAAATACATGTATCAATATAGGAGAAAACAGAGTGAAACCTAAAAATTCAAACTGTTACTGGAAATGAACGCTTCAACATAGAAGAACGAAATTTGGGAACCAAGTCGCCTTAGTGTACTGATCATTACCTGAAAGTATCATCCAGTTTGGGTGAAAAAATATTTGCTGAGATTTCTGGAGATTCGTAATTTTTGGAAGCTTGGCAACCCCTTTCCATGAAAGTGTTTCTCGCCAGTCACTGCTTAGGGCTACATCAAGTGGAAACAAAACATAGAGATAGAACGTGAAACTACTTTATTGTGTCAAGTTTCAAGAAGCTAGCACAAACCGTGTTGGATTTAGAGTTCCAAATACACGTATCAATATAGGAGAAAACAGAGTGAAACCTAAAAATTCAAACTCTTACTGGAAATGAACGCTTCAACATAGAAGAACGAAATTTGGGGAACCAAGTCGCCATAGTGTACTGATCATTACCTGAAAGTATCATCCAGTTTGGGTGAAAAAATATTTGCTGAGATTTATGGAGATTCGTAATTTTTGGAAGCTTGGCAACCCCTTTCCATGAAAATGTTTCTCGCCAGTCACTGCTTAGGGCTACATCAAGAGGAAACAAAACATAGAGATAGAACGTGAAACTACTTTATTGTGTCAAGTTTCAAGAAGCTAGCACAAACCGTGTTGGATTTAGAGTTCCAAATACACCTATCAATATAGGAGAAAACAGAGTGAAACCTAAAAATTCAAACTGTTACTGGAAATGAACGCTTCAACATAGAAGAACGAAATTTGGGGA
This sequence comes from Spermophilus citellus, assembly GCF_964194105.1. Taxonomy (NCBI): domain Eukaryota; kingdom Metazoa; phylum Chordata; class Mammalia; order Rodentia; family Sciuridae; genus Spermophilus; species Spermophilus citellus. The sequence goes on along the minus strand of NW_027673024.1, from coordinate 844,883 downwards.
ACCAAGTCGCCTTAGTGTACTGATCATTACCTGAAAGTATCATCCAGTTTGGGTGAAAAAATATTTGCTGAGATTTCAGGAGATTCGTAATTTTTGGAAGCTTGGCAACCCCTTTCCATGAAAGTGTTTCTCGCCAGTCACTGCTTAGGGCTACATCAAGAGGAAACAAAACATAGAGATAGAACTTGAAACTACTTTATTGTGTCAAGTTTCAAGAAGCTAGCACAAACCGTGTTGGATTTAGAGTTCCCAATACGTGTATCAATATAGGAGAAAACAGAGTGAAACCTAAAAATTCAAACTGTTACTGGAAATGAACGCTTCAACATAGAAGAACGAAATTTGGGGAACCAAGTCACCTTAGTGTACTGATCATTACCTGAAAGTATCATCCAGTTTGGGTGAAAAAATATTTGCTGTGATTTCTGGAGATTCGTAATTTCTGGAAGCTTGGCAACCCCTTTCCATGAAAGTGTTTCTCGCCAGTCACTGCTTAGGGCTACATCATGATGAAACAAAACATAGAGATAGAACTTGAAACTACTTTATTGTGTCAAGTTTCAAGAAGCTAGCACAAACCGTGTTGGATTTAGAGTTCCAAATACATCTATCAATATAGGAGAAAACAGAGTGAAACCTAAAAATTCAAACTGTTACTGGAAATGAACGCTTCAACATAGAAGAATGAAATTTGGGGAACCAAGTCGCCTTAGTGTACTGATCATTACCTGAAAGTATCATCCAGTTTCGGTGAAAAAATATTTGCTGAGATTTATGGAGATTCGTAATTTTTGGAAGCTTGGCAACACCTTTCCATGAAAGTGTTTCTCGCCAGTCACTGCTTAGGGCTACATCAAGAGGAAACAAAACATAGAGATAGAACGTGAAACTACTTTATTGTGTCAAGTTTCAAGAAGCTAGCACAAACCCTGTTGGATTTAGAGTTCCAAATACATGTATCAATATAGGAGAAAACAGAGTGAAACCTAAAAATTCAAACTGTTACTGGAAATGAACGCTACAACATAGAAGAACGAAATTTGGGGAACCAAGTCGCCTTAGTGTACTGATCATTACCTGAAAGTATCATCCAGTTTGGGTGAAAAAATATTTGCTGAGATTTCTGGAGATTCGTAATTTTTGGAAGCTTGGCAACCCCTTTCCATGAAAGTGTTTCTCGCCAGTCACTGCTTAGGGCTACATCAAGAGGAAACAAAACATAGAGATAGAACGTGAAACTACTTTATTGTGTCAAGTTACAAGAAGCTAGCACAAACCGTGTTGGATTTAGAGTTCCAAATACATGTATCAATATAGGAGAAAACAGAGTGAAACCTAAAAATTCAAACTGTTACTGGAAATGAACGCTTCAACATAGAAGAACGAAATTTGGGAACCAAGTCGCCTTAGTGTACTGATCATTACCTGAAAGTATCATCCAGTTTGGGTGAAAAAATATTTGCTGAGATTTCTGGAGATTCGTAATTTTTGGAAGCTTGGCAACCCCTTTCCATGAAAGTGTTTCTCGCCAGTCACTGCTTAGGGCTACATCGAGAGGAAACAAAACATAGAGATAGAACGTGAAACTACTTTATTGTGTCAAGTTTCAAGAAGCTAGCACAAACCGTGTTGGATTTAGAGTTCCAAATACACGTATCAATATAGGAGAAAACAGAGTGAAACCTAAAAATTCAAACTCTTACTGGAAATGAACGCTTCAACATAGAAGAACGAAATTTGGGGAACCAAGTCGCCATAGTGTACTGATCATTACCTGAAAGTATCATCCAGTTTGGGTGAAAAAATATTTGCTGAGATTTCTGGAGATTCGTAATTTTTGGAAGCTTGGCAACCCCTTTCCATGAAAATGTTTCTCGCCAGTCACTGCTTAGGGCTACATCAAGAGGAAACAAAACATAGAGATAGAACGTGAAACTACTTTATTGTGTCAAGTTTCAAGAAGCTAGCACAAACCGTGTTGGATTTAGAGTTCCAAATACATCTATCAATATAGGAGAAAACAGAGTGAAACCTAAAAATTCAAACTGTTACTGGAAATGAACGCTTCAACATAGAAGAATGAAATTTGGGGAACCAAGTCGCCTTAGTGTACTGATCATTACCTGAAAGTATCATCCAGTTTCGGTGAAAAAATATTTGCTGAGATTTCTGGAGATTCGTAATTTTTGGAAGCTTGGCAACACCTTTCCATGAAAGTGTTTCTCGCCAGTCACTGCTTAGGGCTACATCAAGAGGAAACAAAACATAGAGATAGAACGTGAAACTACTTTATTGTGTCAAGTTTCAAGAAGCTAGCACAAACCGTGTTGGATTTAGAGTTCCAAATACATGTATCAATATAGGAGAAAACAGAGTGAAACCTAAAAATTCAAACTGTTACTGGAAATGAACGCTACAACATAGAAGAACGAAATTTGGGGAACCAAGTCGCCATAGTGTACTGATCATTACCTGAAAGTATCATCCAGTTTCGGTGAAAAAATATTTGCTGAGATTTCTGGAGATTCGTAATTTTTGGAAGCTTGGCAACACCTTTCCATGAAAGTGTTTCTCGCCAGTCACTGCTTAGGGCTACATCAAGAGGAAACAAAACATAGAGACAGAACGTGAAACTACTTTATTGTGTCAAGTTTCAAGAAGCTAGCACAAACCGTGTTGGATTTAGAGTTCCAAATACATGTATCAATATAGGAGAAAACAGAGTGAAACCTAAAAATTCAAACTGTTACTGGAAATGAACGCTTCAACATAGAAGAACGAAATTTGGGGAACCAAGTCGCCTTAGTGTACTGATCATTACCTGAAAGTATCATCCAGTTTGGGTGAAAAAATATTTGCTGAGATTTCTGGAGATTCGTAATTTTTGGAAGCTTGGCAACCCCTTTCCATGAAAGTGTTTCTCGCCAGTCACTGCTTAGGGCTACATCAAGAGGAAACAAAACATAGAGATAGAACTTGAAACTACTTTATTGTGTCAAGTTTCAAGAAGCTAGCACAAACCGTGTTGGATTTAGAGTTCCAAATACACCTATCAATATAGGAGAAAACAGAGTGAATCCTAATAATTCAAACTGTTACTGGAAATGAACGCTTCAACATAGAAGAACGAAATTTGGGGAACCAAGTCGCCTTAGTGTACTGATCATTACCTGAATGTATCATCCAGTTTGGGTGAAAAAATATTTGCTGAGATTTCAGGAGATTCGTAATTTTTGGAAGCTTGGCAACCCCTTTCCATGAAAGTGTTTCTCGCCAGTCACTGCTTAGGGCTACACCAAGAGGAAACAAACATAGAGACAGAACGTGAAACTACTTTATTGTGTCAAGTTTCAAGAAGCTAGCACAAACCGTGTTGGATATAGAGTTCCAAATACATGTATCAATATAGGAGAAAACAGAGTGAAACCTAAAAATTCAAACTGTTACTGCAAATGAACGCTTCAACATAGAAGAACGAAATTTGGGGAAACGAATCGCATTAGTGTGCTGATCATTACCTGAAAGTATCATCCAGTTTGGGTGAAAAAATATTTGCTGAGATTTCTGGAGATTCGTAATTTTTGGAAGCCCGGCAACACCTTTCCATGAAAGTGTTTATCGCCAGTCACTGCTTAGGGCTATATCAAGAGGAAACAAAACATAGGGATAGAACGTGAAACTACTTTATTGTGTCAAGATTCAAGAAGCTAGCACAAACCGTGTTGGATTTAGAGTTCCAAATACATGTATCAATATAGGAGAAAACAGAGTGAAACCTAAAAATTCAAACTGTTACTGGAAATGAACGCTTCGACATAGAAGAATGAAATTTGGGGAACCAAGTCGCCTTAGTGTACTGATCATTACCTGAAAGTATCATCCAGTTTGGGTGAAAAAATATTTGCTGAGATTTCTGGAGATTCGTAATTTTTGGAAGCTTGGCAACCCCTTTCCATGAAAGTGTTTCTCGCCAGTCACTGCTTAGGGATACATCAAGAGGAAACAAAACATAGAGATGGAACGTGAAACTACTTTATTGTGTCAAGTTTCAAGAAGCTAGCACAAACCGTGTTGAATTTAGAGTTCCAAATACACCTATCAATATAGGAGAAAACAGAGTGAAACCTAAAAATTCAAACTGTTACTGCAAATGAACGCTTCAACATAGAAGAACGAAATTTGGGGAACCAAGTCGCCTTAGTGTACTGATCATTACCTGAAAGTATCATCCAGTTTCGGTGAAAAAATATTTGCTGAGATTTCTGGAGATTCGTAATTTTTGGAAGCTGGGCAACCCCTTTCCATGAAAGTGTTTTTCGCCAGTCACTGCTTAGGGATACATCAAGAGGAAACAAAACATAGAGATAGAACGTGAAACTACTTTACTGTGTCAAGTTACAAGAAGCTAGCACAAACCGTGTTGGATTTAGAGTTCCAAATACACCTATCAATATAGGAGAAAACAGAGTGAAACCTAAAAATTCAAACTGTTACTGGAAATGAACGCTTCAACATAGAAGAACGAAATTTGGGGAACCAAGTCGCCTTAGTGTACTGATCATTACCTGAAAGTATCATCCAGTTTGGGAGAAAAAATATTTGCTGAGATTTCAGGAGATTCGTAATTTTTGGAAGCTTGGCAACCCCTTTCCATGAAAGTGTTTCTCGCCAGTCACTGCTTAGGGCTACACCAAGAGGAAACAAACATAGAGACAGAACGAGAAACTACTTTATTGTGTCAAGTTTCAGGAAGCTAGCACAAACCGTGTTGGATATAGAGTTCCAAATACATGTATCAATATAGGAGAAAACAGAGTGAAACCTAAAAATTCAAACTGTTACTGGAAATGAACGCTTCAACATAGAAGAACGAAATTTGGGGAACCAAGTCACCTTAGTGTACTGATCATTACCTGAAAGTATCATCCAGTTTGGGTGAAAAAGTATTTGCTAAGATTTCTGGAGATTCGTAATTTTTGGAAGCTTGGCAACCCCTTTCCATGAAAGTGTTTCTCGCCATTCACTGCTTAGGGCTACATCAAGAGGAAACAAAACATAGAGATAGAACGTGAAACTACTTTATTGTGTCAAGTTTCAAGAAGCTAGCACAAACCGTGCTGGATTTAGAGTTCCAAATACATGTATCAATATAGGAGAAAACAGAGTGAAACCTAAAAATTCAAACTGTTACTGCAAATGAACGCTTCAACATAGAAGAACGAAATTTGGGGAACCAAGTTGCGTTAGTGTCCTGATCATTACCTGAAAGTTTCATCCAGTTTGGGTGAGAAAATATTTGCTGAGATTTCTGGAGATTCGTAATTTTTGGAAGCTTTGCAACACCTTTCCATGAAAGTGTTTCTCGCCAGTCACTGCTTAGGGCTACATCAAGAGGAAACAAAACATAGAGATAGAACGTGAAACTCCTTTATTGTGTGAAGTTTCAAGTAGCTAGCACAAACCGTGTTGGATTTAGAGTTCCAAATACATCTATCAATATAGGAGAAAACAGAGTGAAACCTAAAAATTCAAACTGTTACTGGAAATGAACGCTTCAATATAGAAGAACGAAATTTGGGGAACCAAGTCGCCTTAGTGTACTGATCATTACCTGAAAGTATCATCCAGTTTGGGTGAAAAAATATTTGCTGAGATTTCTGGAGATTCGTAATATTTGGAAGCTTGGCAACCCCTTTCCATGAAAGTGTTTCTCGCCAGTCACTGCTTAGGGCTACATCAAGAGGAAACAAAACATAGAGATAGAACTTGAAACTACTTTATTGTGTCAAGTTTCAGAAGCTAGCACAAACCGTGTTCGATTTAGAGTTCCAAATACATCTATCAATATAGGAGAAAACAGAGTGAAACCTAAAAATTCAAACTGTTACTGGAAATGAACGCTTCAACATAGAAGAACGAAATTTGGGGAACCAAGTCGCCTTAGTGTACTGATCATTACCTGAAAGTATCATCCAGTTTGGGTGAAAAAATATTTGCTGAGATTTCTGGAGATTCGTAATTTTTGGAAGCTTGGCAACCCCTTTCCATGAAAGTGTTTCTCGCCAGTCACTGCTTAGGGCTACATCAAGAGGAAACAAAACATAGAGATAGAACGTGAAACTACTTTATTGTGTCAAGTTTCAAGAAGCTAGCACAAACCGTGTTGGATTTAGAGTTCCAAATACACCTATCAATATAGGAGAAAACAGATTGAAACCTAAAAATTCAAACTGTTACTGCAAATGAACGCTTCAACATAGAAGAACGAAATTTGGGGAACCAAGTCACGTTAGTGCCCTGATCATTACCTGAAAGTTTCATCCAGTTTGGGTGAAAAAATATTTGCTGAGATTTCTGGAGATTCGTAATTTTTGGAAGCTTTGCAACCCCTTTCCATGAAAGTGTTTCTCGCCAGTCACTGCTTAGGGCTACATCAAGAAAAAACAAAACATAGAGATAGAACGTGAAACTACTTTATTGTGTCAAGTTTCAAGAAGCTAGCACAAACCGTGTTGGATTTAGAGTTCCAAATACATCTATCAATATAGGAGAAAACAGAGTGAAACCTAAAAATTCAAACTGTTACTGGAAACGAACGCTTCAATATAGAAGAACGAAATTTGGGGAACCAAGTCGCCTTAGTGTACTGATCATCACCTGAAAGTATCATCCAGTTTCGGTGAAAAAATATTTGCTGAGATTTCTGGAGATTCGTAATTTTTGGAAGCTGGGCAACCCCTTTCCATGAAAGTGTTTTTCGCCAGTCACTGCTTAGGGATACATCAAGAGGAAACAAAACATAGAGATAGAACGTGAAACTACTTTACTGTGTCAAGTTTCAAGAAGCTAGCACAAACCGTGTTGGATTTAGAGTTCCAAATACACCTATCAATATAGGAGAAAACAGAGTGAAACCTAAAAATTCAAACTGTTACTGGAAATGAACGCTTCAACATAGAAGAACGAAATTTGGGGAACCAAGTCGCCTTAGTGTACTGATCATTACCTGAAAGTATCATCCAGTTTGGGTGAAAAAATATTTGCTGAGATTTCTGGAGATTCGTAATTTTTGGAAGCTTGGCAACCCCTTTCCATGAAAGTGTTTCTCGCCATTCACTGCTTAGGGCTACATCAAGAGGAAACAAAACATAGAGATAGAACGTGAAACTACTTTATTGTGTCAAGTTTCAAGAAGCTAGCACAAACCGTGTTGGATTTAGAGTTCCAAATACATGTATCAATATAGGAGAAAACAGAGTGAAACCTAAAAATTCAAACTGTTACTGGAAATGAACGCTTCAACATAGAAGAACGAAATTTGGGGAACCAAGTCGCCTTAGTGTACTGATCATTACCTGAAAGTATCATCCAGTTTGGGTGAAAAAATATTTGCTGAGATTTCTGGATATTCGTAGTTTTTGGAAGCTTGGCAACCCATTTCCATGAAAGTGTTTCTCGCCAGTCACTGCTTAGGGCTACATCAAGAGGAAACAAAACATAGAGATAGAACGTGAAACTACTTTATTGTGTCAAGTTTCAAGAAGCTAGCACAAACCGTGTTGGATTTAGAGTTCCAAATACACCTATCAATATAGGAGAAAACAGAGTGAAACCTAAAAATTCAAACTGTTACTGGAAATGAACGCTTCAACATAGAAGAACGAAATTTGGGGAACCAAGTCGCCTTAGTGTACTGATCATTACCTGAAAGTATCATCCAGTTTGGGTGAAAAAATATTTGCTGAGATTTCAGGAGATTCGTAATTTTTGGAAGCTTGGCAACCCCTTTCCATGAAAGTGTTTCTCGCCAGTCACTGCTTAGGGCTACACCAAGAGGAAACAAACATAGAGACAGAACGAGAAACTACTTTATTGTGTCAAGTTTCAGGAAGCTAGCACAAACCGTGTTGGATATAGAGTTCCAAATACATGTATCAATATAGGAGAAAACAGAGTGAAACCTAAAAATTCAAACTGTTACTGGAAATGAACGCTTAAACATAGAAGAACGAAATTTGGGGAACCAAGTCACCTTAGTGTACTGATCATTACCTGAAAGTATCATCCAGTTTGGGTGAAAAAGTATTTGCTAAGATTTCTGGAGATTCGTAATTTTTGGAAGCTTGGCAACCCCTTTCCATGAAAGTGTTTCTCGCCATTCACTGCTTAGGGCTACATCAAGAGGAAACAAAACATAGAGATAGAACGTGAAACTACTTTATTGTGTCAAGTTTCAAGAAGCTAGCACAAACCGTGCTGGATTTAGAGTTCCAAATACATGTATCAATATAGGAGAAAACAGAGTGAAACCTAAAAATTCAAACTGTTACTGCAAATGAACGCTTCAACATAGAAGAACGAAATTTGGGGAACCAAGTTGCGTTAGTGTCCTGATCATTACCTGAAAGTTTCATCCAGTTTGGGTGAGAAAATATTTGCTGAGATTTCTGGAGATTCGTAATTTTTGGAAGCTTTGCAACACCTTTCCATGAAAGTGTTTCTCGCCAGTCACTGCTTAGGGCTACATCAAGAGGAAACAAAACATAGAGATAGAACGTGAAACTCCTTTATTGTGTGAAGTTTCAAGTAGCTAGCACAAACCGTGTTGGATTTAGAGTTCCAAATACATCTATCAATATAGGAGAAAACAGAGTGAAACCTAAAAATTCAAACTGTTACTGGAAATGAACGCTTCAATATAGAAGAACGAAATTTGGGGAACCAAGTCGCCTTAGTGTACTGATCATTACCTGAAAGTATCATCCAGTTTGGGTGAAAAAATATTTGCTGAGATTTCTGGAGATTCGTAATATTTGGAAGCTTGGCAACCCCTTTCCATGAAAGTGTTTCTCGCCAGTCACTGCTTAGGGCTACATCAAGAGGAAACAAAACATAGAGATAGAACTTGAAACTACTTTATTGTGTCAAGTTTCAGAAGCTAGCACAAACCGTGTTGGATTTAGAGTTCCAAATACATCTATCAATATAGGAGAAAACAGAGTGAAACCTAAAAATTCAAACTGTTACTGGAAATGAACGCTTCAACATAGAAGAACGAAATTTGGGGAACCAAGTCGCCTTAGTGTACTGATCATTACCTGAAAGTATCATCCAGTTTGGGTGAAAAAATATTTGCTGAGATTTCTGGAGATTCGTAATTTTTGGAAGCTTGGCAACCCCTTTCCATGAAAGTGTTTCTCGCCAGTCACTGCTTAGGGCTACATCAAGAGGAAACAAAACATAGAGATAGAACGTGAAACTACTTTATTGTGTCAAGTTTCAAGAAGCTAGCACAAACCGTGTTGGATTTAGAGTTCCAAATACACCTATCAATATAGGAGAAAACAGATTGAAACCTAAAAATTCAAACTGTTACTGCAAATGAATGCTTCAACATAGAAGAACGAAATTTGGGGAACCAAGTCACGTTAGTGCCCTGATCATTACCTGAAAGTTTCATCCAGTTTGGGTGAAAAAATATTTGCTGAGATTTCTGGAGATTCGTAATTTTTGGAAGCTTTGCAACCCCTTTCCATGAAAGTGTTTCTCGCCAGTCACTGCTTAGGGCTACATCAAGAAAAAACAAAACATAGAGATAGAACGTGAAACTACTTTATTGTGTCAAGTTTCAAGAAGCTAGCACAAACCGTGTTGGATTTAGAGTTCCAAATACATCTATCAATATAGGAGAAAACAGAGTGAAACCTAAAAATTCAAACTGTTACTGGAAACGAACGCTTCAATATAGAAGAACGAAATTTGGGGAACCAAGTCGCCTTAGTGTACTGATCATCACCTGAAAGTATCATCCAGTTTCGGTGAAAAAATATTTGCTGAGATTTCTGGAGATTCGTAATTTTTGGAAGCTTGGCAACCCCTTTCCATGAAAGTGTTTCTCGCCATTCACTGCTTAGGGCTACATCAAGAGGAAACAAAACATAGAGATAGAACGTGAAACTACTTTATTGTGTCAAGTTTCAAGAAGCTAGCACAAACCGTGTTGGATTTAGAGTTCCAAATACATGTATCAATATAGGAGAAAACAGAGTGAAACCTAAAAATTCAAACTGTTACTGGAAATGAACGCTTCAACATAGAAGAACGAAATTTGGGGAACCAAGTCACCTTAGTGTACTGATCATTACCTGAAAGTATCATCCAGTTTGGGTGAAAAAGTATTTGCTAAGATTTCTGGAGATTCGTAATTTTTGGAAGCTTGGCAACCCCTTTCCATGAAAGTGTTTCTCGCCATTCACTGCTTAGGGCTACATCAAGAGGAAACAAAACATAGAGATAGAACGTGAAACTACTTTATTGTGTCAAGTTTCAAGAAGCTAGCACAAACCGTGCTGGATTTAGAGTTCCAAATACATGTATCAATATAGGAGAAAACAGAGTGAAACCTAAAAATTCAAACTGTTACTGCAAATGAACGCTTCAACATAGAAGAACGAAATTTGGGGAACCAAGTTGCGTTAGTGTCCTGATCATTACCTGAAAGTTTCATCCAGTTTGGGTGAGAAAATATTTGCTGAGATTTCTGGAGATTCGTAATTTTTGGAAGCTTTGCAACACCTTTCCATGAAAGTGTTTCTCGCCAGTCACTGCTTAGGGCTACATCAAGAGGAAACAAAACATAGAGATAGAACGTGAAACTCCTTTATTGTGTGAAGTTTCAAGTAGCTAGCACAAACCGTGTTGGATTTAGAGTTCCAAATACATCTATCAATATAGGAGAAAACAGAGTGAAACCTAAAAATTCAAACTGTTACTGGAAATGAACGCTTCAATATAGAAGAACGAAATTTGGGGAACCAAGTCGCCTTAGTGTACTGATCATTACCTGAAAGTATCATCCAGTTTGGGTGAAAAAATATTTGCTGAGATTTCTAGAGATTCGTAATATTTGGAAGCTTGGCAACCCCTTTCCATGAAAGTGTTTCTCGCCAGTCACTGCTTAGGGCTACATCAAGAGGAAACAAAACATAGAGATAGAACTTGAAACTACTTTATTGTGTCAAGTTTCAGAAGCTAGCACAAACCGTGTTGGATTTAGAGTTCCAAATACATCTATCAATATAGGAGAAAACAGAGTGAAACCTAAAAATTCAAACTGTTACTGGAAATGAACGCTTCAACATAGAAGAACGAAATTTGGGGAACCAAGTCGCCTTAGTGTACTGATCATTACCTGAAAGTATCATCCACTTTGGGTGAAAAAATATTTGCTGAGATTTCTGGAGATTCGTAATTTTTGGAAGCTTGGCAACCCCTTTCCATGAAAGTGTTTCTCGCCAGTCACTGCTTAGGGCTACATCAAGAGGAAACAAAACATAGAGATAGAACGTGAAACTACTTTATTGTGTCAAGTTTCAAGAAGCTAGCACAAACCGTGTTGGATTTAGAGTTCCAAATACACCTATCAATATAGGAGAAAACAGATTGAAACCTAAAAATTCAAACTGTTACTGCAAATGAACGCTTCAACATAGAAGAACGAAATTTGGGGAACCAAGTCACGTTAGTGCCCTGATCATTACCTGAAAGTTTCATCCAGTTTGGGTGAAAAAATATTTGCTGAGATTTCTGGAGATTCGTAATTTTTGGAAGCTTTGCAACCCCTTTCCATGAAAGTGTTTCTCGCCAGTCACTGCTTAGGGCTACATCAAGAAAAAACAAAACATAGAGATAGAACGTGAAACTACTTTATTGTGTCAAGTTTCAAGAAGCTAGCACAAACCGTGTTGGATTTAGAGTTCCAAATACATCTATCAATATAGGAGAAAACAGAGTGAAACCTAAAAATTCAAACTGTTACTGGAAACGAACGCTTCAATATAGAAGAACGAAATTTGGGGAACCAAGTCGCCTTAGTGTACTGATCATCACCTGAAAGTATCATCCAGTTTCGGTGAAAAAATATTTGCTGAGATTTCTGGAGATTCGTAATTTTTGGAAGCTTGGCAACCCCTTTCCATGAAAGTGTTTCTCGCCATTCACTGCTTAGGGCTACATCAAGAGGAAACAAAACATAGAGATAGAACCTGAAACTACTTTATTGTGTCAAGTTTCAAGAAGCTAGCACAAACCGTGTTGGATTTAGAGTTCCAAATACATGTATCAATATAGGAGAAAACAGAGTGAAACCTAAAAATTCAAACTGTTACTGGAAATGAACGCTTCAACATAGAAGAACGAAATTTGGGGAACCAAGTCGCCTTAGTGTACTGATCATTACCTGAAAGTATCCTCCAGTTTGGGTGAAAAAATATTTGCTGAGATTTCTGGAGATTCGTAATTTTTGGAAGCTTGGCCACCCCTTTCCATGAAAGTGTTTCTCGCCAGTCACTGCTTAGGGCTACATCAAGAGGAAACAAAACATAGAGATAGAACGTGAAACTACTTTATTGTGTCAAGTTTCAAGAAGCTAGCACAAACCGTGTTGGATTTAGAGTTCCAAATACACCTATCAATATAGGAGAAAACAGAGTGAAACCTAAAAATTCAAACTGTTACTGGAAATGAACGCTTCAACATAGAAGAACGAAATTTGGGGAACCAAGTCGCCTTAGTGTACTGATCATTACCTGAAAGTATCATCCAGTTTGGGTGAAAAAATATTTGCTGAGATTTCAGGAGATTCGTAATTTTTGGAAGCTTGGCAACCCCTTTCCATGAAAGTGTTTCTCGCCAGTCACTGCTTAGGGCTACACCAAGAGGAAACAAACATAGAGACAGAACGTGAAACTACTTTATTGTGTCAAGTTTCAAGAAGCTAGCACAAACCGTGTTGGATTTAGAGTTCCAAATACATCTATCAATATAGGAGAAAACAGAGTGAAACCTAAAAATTCAAACTGTTACTGGAAATGAACGCTTCAACATAGAAGAACAAAATTTTGGGAACCAAGTCGCCTTCGTGTACTGATCAGTACCTGAAAGTATCATCCATTTTCGGTGAAAAAATATTTGCTGAGATTTCTGGAGATTCGTAATTTTTGGAAGCTTGGCAACCCCTTTCCATGAAAGTGTTTCTCGCCAGTCACTGCTTAGGGCTACATCAAGAGGAAACAAAACATAGAGATAGAACGTGAAACTACTTTATTGTGTCAAGTTTCAAGAAGCTAGCACAAACCGTGTTGGATTTAGAGTTCCAAATACACCTATCAATATAGGAGAAAACAGAGTGAAACCTAAAAATTCAAACTGTTACTGGAAATGAACGCTTCAACATAGAAGAATGAAATTTGGGGAACCAAGTCGCCTTAGTGTACTGATCATTACCTGAAAGTATCATCCAGTTTGGGTGAAAAAAATATTTGCTGAGATTTCAGGAGATTCGTAATTTTTGGAAGCTTGGCAACCCCTTTCCATGAAAGTGTTTCTCGCCAGTCACTGCTTAGGGCTACATCAAGAGGAAACAAAACATAGAGATAGAACTTGAAACTACTTTATTGTGTCAAGTTTCAAGAAGCTAGCACAAACCGTGTTGGATTTAGAGTTCCCAATACATGTATCAATATAGGAGAAAACAGAGTGAAACCTAAAAATTCAAACTGTTACTGGAAATGAACGCTTCAACATAGAAGAACGAAATTTGGGGAACCAAGTCACCTTAGTGTACTGATCATTACCTGAAAGTATCATCCAGTTTGGGTGAAAAAATATTTGCTGTGATTTCTGGAGATTCGTAATTTCTGGAAGCTTGGCAACCCCTTTCCATGAAAGTGTTTCTCGCCAGTCACTGCTTAGGGCTACATCATGATGAAACAAAACATAGAGATAGAACTTGAAACTACTTTATTGTGTCAAGTTTCAAGAAGCTAGCACAAACCGTGTTGGATTTAGAGTTCCAAATACATCTATCAATATAGGAGAAAACAGAGTGAAACCTAAAAATTCAAACTGTTACTGGAAATGAACGCTTCAACATAGAAGAATGAAATTTGGGGAACCAAGTCGCCTTAGTGTACTGATCATTACCTGAAAGTATCATCCAGTTTCGGTGAAAAAATATTTGCTGAGATTTCTGGAGATTCGTAATTTTTGGAAGCTTGGCAACACCTTTCCATGAAAGTGTTTCTCGCCAGTCACTGCTTAGGGCTACATCAAGAGGAAACAAAACATAGAGATAGAACGTGAAACTACTTTATTGTGTCAAGTTTCAAGAAGCTAGCACAAACCCTGTTGGATTTAGAGTTCCAAATACATGTATCAATATAGGAGAAAACAGAGTGAAACCTAAAAATTCAAACTGTTACTGGAAATGAACGCTACAACATAGAAGAACGAAATTTGGGGAACCAAGTCGCCTTAGTGTACTGATCATTACCTGAAAGTATCATCCAGTTTGGGTGAAAAAATATTTGCTGAGATTTCTGGAGATTCGTAATTTTTGGAAGCTTGGCAACCCCTTTCCATGAAAGTGTTTCTCGCCAGTCACTGCTTAGGGCTACATCAAGAGGAAACAAAACATAGAGATAGAACGTGAAACTACTTTATTGTGTCAAGTTACAAGAAGCTAGCACAAACCGTGTTGGATTTACAGTTCCAAATACATGTATCAATATAGGAGAAAACAGAGTGAAACCTAAAAATTCAAACTGTTACTGGAAATGAACGCTTCAACATAGAAGAACGAAATTTGGGAACCAAGTCGCCTTAGTGTACTGATCATTACCTGAAAGTATCATCCAGTTTGGGTGAAAAAATATTTGCTGAGATTTCTGGAGATTCGTAATTTTTGGAAGCTTGGCAACCCCTTTCCATGAAAGTGTTTCTCGCCAGTCACTGCTTAGGGCTACATCGAGAGGAAACAAAACATAGAGATAGAACGTGAAACTACTTTATTGTGTCAAGTTTCAAGAAGCTAGCACAAACCGTGTTGGATTTAGAGTTCCAAATACATCTATCAATATAGGAGAAAACAGAGTGAAACCTAAAAATTCAAACTGTTACTGGAAATGAACGCTTCAACATAGAAGAACAAAATTTGGGGAACCAAGTTGCCTTCGTGTACTGATCAGTACCTGAAAGTATCATCCATTTTCGGTGAAAAAATATTTGCTGAGATTTCTGGAGATTCGTAATTTTTGGAAGCTTGGCAACCCCTTTCCATGAAAGTGTTTCTCGCCAGTCACTGCTTAGGGCTACATCAAGAGGAAACAAAACATAGAGATAGAACGTGAAACTACTTTATTGTGTCAAGTTTCAAGAAGCTAGCACAAACCGTGTTGGATTTAGAGTTCCAAATACACCTATCAATATAGGAGAAAA
Organism: Spermophilus citellus; assembly: GCF_964194105.1. Taxonomy (NCBI): domain Eukaryota; kingdom Metazoa; phylum Chordata; class Mammalia; order Rodentia; family Sciuridae; genus Spermophilus; species Spermophilus citellus. Next base: position 829,607 of record NW_027673024.1, on the reverse strand, counting down.
CAGAGTGAAACCTAAAAATTCAAACTGTTACTGGAAATGAACGCTTCAACATAGAAGAACGAAATTTGGGGAACCAAGTCGCCTTAGTGTACTGATCATTACCTGAAAGTATCATCCAGTTTGGGTGAAAAAATATTTGCTGAGATTTCAGGAGATTCGTAATTTTTGGAAGCTTGGCAACCCCTTTCCATGAAAGTGTTTCTCGCCAGTCACTGCTTAGGGCTACATCAAGAGGAAACAAAACATAGAGATAGAACTTGAAACTACTTTATTGTGTCAAGTTTCAAGAAGCTAGCACAAACCGTGTTGGATTTAGAGTTCCCAATACATGTATCAATATAGGAGAAAACAGAGTGAAACCTAAAAATTCAAACTGTTACTGGAAATGAACGCTTCAACATAGAAGAACGAAATTTGGGGAACCAAGTCACCTTAGTGTACTGATCATTACCTGAAAGTATCATCCAGTTTGGGTGAAAAAATATTTGCTGTGATTTCTGGAGATTCGTAATTTCTGGAAGCTTGGCAACCCCTTTCCATGAAAGTGTTTCTCGCCAGTCACTGCTTAGGGCTACATCATGATGAAACAAAACATAGAGACAGAACGTGAAACTACTTTATTGTGTCAAGTTTCAAGAAGCTAGCACAAACCGTGTTGGATATAGAGTTCCAAATACATGTATCAATATAGGAGAAAACAGAGTGAAACCTAAAAATTCAAACTGTTACTGCAAAAGAACGCTTCAACATAGAAGAACGAAATTTGGGGAAACGAATCGCATTAGTGTGCTGATCATTACCTGAAAGTATCATCCAGTTTGGGTGAAAAAATATTTGCTGAGATTTCTGGAGATTCGTAATTTTTGGAAGCCAGGCAACACCTTTCCATGAAAGTGTTTATCGCCAGTCACTGCTTAGGGCTATATCAAGAGGAAACAAAACATAGGGATAGAACGTGAAACTACTTTATTGTGTCAAGTTTCAAGAAGCTAGCACAAACCGTGTTGGATTTAGAGTTCCAAATACATGTATCAATATAGGAGAAAACAGAGTGAAACCTAAAAATTCAAACTGTTACTGGAAATGAACGCTTCGACATAGAAGAATGAAATTTGGGGAACCAAGTCGCCTTAGTGTACTGATCATTACCTGAAAGTATCATCCAGTTTGGGTGAAAAAATATTTGCTGAGATTTCTGGAGATTCGTAATTTTTGGAAGCTTGGCAACCCCTTTCCATGAAAGTGTTTCTCGCCAGTCACTGCTTAGGGATACATCAAGAGGAAACAAAACATAGAGATGGAACGTGAAACTACTTTATTGTGTCAAGTTTCAAGAAGCTAGCACAAACCGTGTTGAATTTAGAGTTCCAAATACACCTATCAATATAGGAGAAAACAGAGTGAAACCTAAAAATTCAAACTGTTACTGCAAATGAACGCTTCAACATAGAAGAACGAAATTTGGGGAACCAAGTCGCCTTAGTGTACTGATCATTACCTGAAAGTATCATCCAGTTTCGGTGAAAAAATATTTGCTGAGATTTCTGGAGATTCGTAATTTTTGGAAGCTGGGCAACCCCTTTCCATGAAAGTGTTTTTCGCCAGTCACTGCTTAGGGATACATCAAGAGGAAACAAAACATAGAGATAGAACGTGAAACTACTTTACTGTGTCAAGTTTCAAGAAGCTAGCACAAACCGTGTTGGATTTAGAGTTCCAAATACACCTATCAATATAGGAGAAAACAGAGTGAAACCTAAAAATTCAAACTGTTACTGGAAATGAACGCTTCAACATAGAAGAACGAAATTTGGGGAACCAAGTCGCCTTAGTGTACTGATCATTACCTGAAAGTATCATCCAGTTTGGGTGAAAAAATATTTGCTGAGATTTCTGGAGATTCGTAATTTTTGGAAGCTTGGCAACCCCTTTCCATGAAAGTGTTTCTCGCCATTCACTGCTTAGGGCTACATCAAGAGGAAACAAAACATAGAGATAGAACGTGAAACTACTTTATTGTGTCAAGTTTCAAGAAGCTAGCACAAACCGTGTTGGATTTAGAGTTCCAAATACATGTATCAATATAGGAGAAAACAGAGTGAAACCTAAAAATTCAAACTGTTACTGGAAATGAACGCTTCAACATAGAAGAACGAAATTTGGGGAACCAAGTCGCCTTAGTGTACTGATCATTACCTGAAAGTATCATCCAGTTTGGGTGAAAAAATATTTGCTGAGATTTCTGGATATTCGTAGTTTTTGGAAGCTTGGCAACCCATTTCCATGAAAGTGTTTCTCGCCAGTCACTGCTTAGGGCTACATCAAGAGGAAACAAAACATAGAGATAGAACGTGAAACTACTTTATTGTGTCAAGTTTCAAGAAGCTAGCACAAACCGTGTTGGATTTAGAGTTCCAAATACACCTATCAATATAGGAGAAAACAGAGTGAAACCTAAAAATTCAAACTGTTACTGGAAATGAACGCTTCAACATAGAAGAACGAAATTTGGGGAACCAAGTCGCCTTAGTGTACTGATCATTACCTGAAAGTATCATCCAGTTTGGGTGAAAAAATATTTGCTGAGATTTCAGGAGATTCGTAATTTTTGGAAGCTTGGCAACCCCTTTCCATGAAAGTGTTTCTCGCCAGTCACTGCTTAGGGCTACACCAAGAGGAAACAAACATAGAGACAGAACGAGAAACTACTTTATTGTGTCAAGTTTCAGGAAGCTAGCACAAACCGTGTTGGATATAGAGTTCCAAATACATGTATCAATATAGGAGAAAACAGAGTGAAACCTAAAAATTCAAACTGTTACTGCAAATGAACGCTTCAACATAGAAGAACGAAATTTGGGGAACCAAGTTGCGTTAGTGTCCTGATCATTACCTGAAAGTTTCATCCAGTTTGGGTGAGAAAATATTTGCTGAGATTTCTGGAGATTCGTAATTTTTGGAAGCTTTGCAACACCTTTCCATGAAAGTGTTTCTCGCCAGTCACTGCTTAGGGCTACATCAAGAGGAAACAAAACATAGAGATAGAACGTGAAACTCCTTTATTGTGTGAAGTTTCAAGTAGCTAGCACAAACCGTGTTGGATTTAGAGTTCCAAATACATCTATCAATATAGGAGAAAACAGAGTGAAACCTAAAAATTCAAACTGTTACTGGAAATGAACGCTTCAATATAGAAGAACGAAATTTGGGGAACCAAGTCGCCTTAGTGTACTGATCATTACCTGAAAGTATCATCCAGTTTGGGTGAAAAAATATTTGCTGAGATTTCTGGAGATTCGTAATATTTGGAAGCTTGGCAACCCCTTTCCATGAAAGTGTTTCTCGCCAGTCACTGCTTAGGGCTACATCAAGAGGAAACAAAACATAGAGATAGAACTTGAAACTACTTTATTGTGTCAAGTTTCAGAAGCTAGCACAAACCGTGTTGGATTTAGAGTTCCAAATACATCTATCAATATAGGAGAAAACAGAGTGAAACCTAAAAATTCAAACTGTTACTGGAAATGAACGCTTCAACATAGAAGAACGAAATTTGGGGAACCAAGTCGCCTTAGTGTACTGATCATTACCTGAAAGTATCATCCAGTTTGGGTGAAAAAATATTTGCTGAGATTTCTGGAGATTCGTAATTTTTGGAAGCTTGGCAACCCCTTTCCATGAAAGTGTTTCTCGCCAGTCACTGCTTAGGGCTACATCAAGAGGAAACAAAACATAGAGATAGAACGTGAAACTACTTTATTGTGTCAAGTTTCAAGAAGCTAGCACAAACCGTGTTGGATTTAGAGTTCCAAATACACCTATCAATATAGGAGAAAACAGATTGAAACCTAAAAATTCAAACTGTTACTGCAAATGAACGCTTCAACATAGAAGAACGAAATTTGGGGAACCAAGTCACGTTAGTGCCCTGATCATTACCTGAAAGTTTCATCCAGTTTGGGTGAAAAAATATTTGCTGAGATTTCTGGAGATTCGTAATTTTTGGAAGCTTTGCAACCCCTTTCCATGAAAGTGTTTCTCGCCAGTCACTGCTTAGGGCTACATCAAGAAAAAACAAAACATAGAGATAGAACGTGAAACTACTTTATTGTGTCAAGTTTCAAGAAGCTAGCACAAACCGTGTTGGATTTAGAGTTCCAAATACATCTATCAATATAGGAGAAAACAGAGTGAAACCTAAAAATTCAAACTGTTACTGGAAACGAACGCTTCAATATAGAAGAACGAAATTTGGGGAACCAAGTCGCCTTAGTGTACTGATCATCACCTGAAAGTATCATCCAGTTTCGGTGAAAAAATATTTGCTGAGATTTCTGGAGATTCGTAATTTTTGGAAGCTTGGCAACCCCTTTCCATGAAAGTGTTTCTCGCCATTCACTGCTTAGGGCTACATCAAGAGGAAACAAAACATAGAGATAGAACGTGAAACTACTTTATTGTGTCAAGTTTCAAGAAGCTAGCACAAACCGTGTTGGATTTAGAGTTCCAAATACATGTATCAATATAGGAGAAAACAGAGTGAAACCTAAAAATTCAAACTGTTACTGGAAATGAACGCTTCAACATAGAAGAACGAAATTTGGGGAACCAAGTCACCTTAGTGTACTGATCATTACCTGAAAGTATCATCCAGTTTGGGTGAAAAAGTATTTGCTAAGATTTCTGGAGATTCGTAATTTTTGGAAGCTTGGCAACCCCTTTCCATGAAAGTGTTTCTCGCCATTCACTGCTTAGGGCTACATCAAGAGGAAACAAAACATAGAGATAGAACGTGAAACTACTTTATTGTGTCAAGTTTCAAGAAGCTAGCACAAACCGTGCTGGATTTAGAGTTCCAAATACATGTATCAATATAGGAGAAAACAGAGTGAAACCTAAAAATTCAAACTGTTACTGCAAATGAACGCTTCAACATAGAAGAACGAAATTTGGGGAACCAAGTTGCGTTAGTGTCCTGATCATTACCTGAAAGTTTCATCCAGTTTGGGTGAGAAAATATTTGCTGAGATTTCTGGAGATTCGTAATTTTTGGAAGCTTTGCAACACCTTTCCATGAAAGTGTTTCTCGCCAGTCACTGCTTAGGGCTACATCAAGAGGAAACAAAACATAGAGATAGAACGTGAAACTACTTTATTGTGTCAAGTTTCAAGAAGCTAGCACAAACCGTGTTGGATTTAGAGTTCCAAATACACCTATCAATATAGGAGAAAACAGAGTGAAACCTAAAAATTCAAACTGTTACTGGAAATGAACGCTTCAACATAGAAGAACGAAATTTGGGGAACCAAGTCGCCTTAGTGTACTGATCATTACCTGAAAGTATCATCCAGTTTGGGTGAAAAAATATTTGCTGAGATTTCAGGAGATTCGTAATTTTTGGAAGCTTGGCAACCCCTTTCCATGAAAGTGTTTCTCGCCAGTCACTGCTTAGGGCTACACCAAGAGGAAACAAACATAGAGACAGAACGAGAAACTACTTTATTGTGTCAAGTTTCAGGAAGCTAGCACAAACCGTGTTGGATATAGAGTTCCAAATACATGTATCAATATAGGAGAAAACAGAGTGAAACCTAAAAATTCAAACTGTTACTGCAAATGAACGCTTCAACATAGAAGAACGAAATTTGGGGAACCAAGTTGCGTTAGTGTCCTGATCATTACCTGAAAGTTTCATCCAGTTTGGGTGAGAAAATATTTGCTGAGATTTCTGGAGATTCGTAATTTTTGGAAGCTTTGCAACACCTTTCCATGAAAGTGTTTCTCGCCAGTCACTGCTTAGGGCTACATCAAGAGGAAACAAAACATAGAGATAGAACGTGAAACTCCTTTATTGTGTGAAGTTTCAAGTAGCTAGCACAAACCGTGTTGGATTTAGAGTTCCAAATACATCTATCAATATAGGAGAAAACAGAGTGAAACCTAAAAATTCAAACTGTTACTGGAAATGAACGCTTCAATATAGAAGAACGAAATTTGGGGAACCAAGTCGCCTTAGTGTACTGATCATTACCTGAAAGTATCATCCAGTTTGGGTGAAAAAATATTTGCTGAGATTTCTGGAGATTCGTAATATTTGGAAGCTTGGCAACCCCTTTCCATGAAAGTGTTTCTCGCCAGTCACTGCTTAGGGCTACATCAAGAGGAAACAAAACATAGAGATAGAACTTGAAACTACTTTATTGTGTCAAGTTTCAGAAGCTAGCACAAACCGTGTTGGATTTAGAGTTCCAAATACATCTATCAATATAGGAGAAAACAGAGTGAAACCTAAAAATTCAAACTGTTACTGGAAATGAACGCTTCAACATAGAAGAACGAAATTTGGGGAACCAAGTCGCCTTAGTGTACTGATCATTACCTGAAAGTATCATCCAGTTTGGGTGAAAAAATATTTGCTGAGATTTCTGGAGATTCGTAATTTTTGGAAGCTTGGCAACCCCTTTCCATGAAAGTGTTTCTCGCCAGTCACTGCTTAGGGCTACATCAAGAGGAAACAAAACATAGAGATAGAACGTGAAACTACTTTATTGTGTCAAGTTTCAAGAAGCTAGCACAAACCGTGTTGGATTTAGAGTTCCAAATACACCTATCAATATAGGAGAAAACAGATTGAAACCTAAAAATTCAAACTGTTACTGCAAATGAACGCTTCAACATAGAAGAACGAAATTTGGGGAACCAAGTCACGTTAGTGCCCTGATCATTACCTGAAAGTTTCATCCAGTTTGGGTGAAAAAATATTTGCTGAGATTTCTGGAGATTCGTAATTTTTGGAAGCTTTGCAACCCCTTTCCATGAAAGTGTTTCTCACCAGTCACTGCTTAGGGCTACATCAAGAAAAAACAAAACATAGAGATAGAACGTGAAACTACTTTATTGTGTCAAGTTTCAAGAAGCTAGCACAAACCGTGTTGGATTTAGAGTTCCAAATACATCTATCAATATAGGAGAAAACAGAGTGAAACCTAAAAATTCAAACTGTTACTGGAAACGAACGCTTCAATATAGAAGAACGAAATTTGGGGAACCAAGTCGCCTTAGTGTACTGATCATCACCTGAAAGTATCATCCAGTTTCGGTGAAAAAATATTTGCTGAGATTTCTGGAGATTCGTAATTTTTGGAAGCTTGGCAACCCCTTTCCATGAAAGTGTTTCTCGCCATTCACTGCTTAGGGCTACATCAAGAGGAAACAAAACATAGAGATAGAACGTGAAACTACTTTATTGTGTCAAGTTTCAAGAAGCTAGCACAAACCGTGTTGGATTTAGAGTTCCAAATACATGTATCAATATAGGAGAAAACAGAGTGAAACCTAAAAATTCAAACTGTTACTGGAAATGAACGCTTCAACATAGAAGAACGAAATTTGGGGAACCAAGTCACCTTAGTGTACTGATCATTACCTGAAAGTATCATCCAGTTTGGGTGAAAAAGTATTTGCTAAGATTTCTGGAGATTCGTAATTTTTGGAAGCTTGGCAACCCCTTTCCATGAAAGTGTTTCTCGCCATTCACTGCTTAGGGCTACATCAAGAGGAAACAAAACATAGAGATAGAACGTGAAACTACTTTATTGTGTCAAGTTTCAAGAAGCTAGCACAAACCGTGCTGGATTTAGAGTTCCAAATACATGTATCAATATAGGAGAAAACAGAGTGAAACCTAAAAATTCAAACTGTTACTGCAAATGAACGCTTCAACATAGAAGAACGAAATTTGGGGAACCAAGTTGCGTTAGTGTCCTGATCATTACCTGAAAGTTTCATCCAGTTTGGGTGAGAAAATATTTGCTGAGATTTCTGGAGATTCGTAATTTTTGGAAGCTTTGCAACACCTTTCCATGAAAGTGTTTCTCGCCAGTCACTGCTTAGGGCTACATCAAGAGGAAACAAAACATAGAGATAGAACGTGAAACTACTTTATTGTGTCAAGTTTCAAGAAGCTAGCACAAACCGTGTTGGATTTAGAGTTCCAAATACACCTATCAATATAGGAGAAAACAGAGTGAAACCTAAAAATTCAAACTGTTACTGGAAATGAACGCTTCAACATAGAAGAACGAAATTTGGGGAACCAAGTCGCCTTAGTGTACTGATCATTACCTGAAAGTATCATCCAGTTTGGGTGAAAAAATATTTGCTGAGATTTCAGGAGATTCGTAATTTTTGGAAGCTTGGCAACCCCTTTCCATGAAAGTGTTTCTCGCCAGTCACTGCTTAGGGCTACACCAAGAGGAAACAAACATAGAGACAGAACGAGAAACTACTTTATTGTGTCAAGTTTCAGGAAGCTAGCACAAACCGTGTTGGATATAGAGTTCCAAATACATGTATCAATATAGGAGAAAACAGAGTGAAACCTAAAAATTCAAACTGTTACTGCAAATGAACGCTTCAACATAGAAGAACGAAATTTGGGGAACCAAGTTGCGTTAGTGTCCTGATCATTACCTGAAAGTTTCATCCAGTTTGGGTGAGAAAATATTTGCTGAGATTTCTGGAGATTCGTAATTTTTGGAAGCTTTGCAACACCTTTCCATGAAAGTGTTTCTCGCCAGTCACTGCTTAGGGCTACATCAAGAGGAAACAAAACATAGAGATAGAACGTGAAACTCCTTTATTGTGTGAAGTTTCAAGTAGCTAGCACAAACCGTGTTGGATTTAGAGTTCCAAATACATCTATCAATATAGGAGAAAACAGAGTGAAACCTAAAAATTCAAACTGTTACTGGAAATGAACGCTTCAATATAGAAGAACGAAATTTGGGGAACCAAGTCGCCTTAGTGTACTGATCATTACCTGAAAGTATCATCCAGTTTGGGTGAAAAAATATTTGCTGAGATTTCTGGAGATTCGTAATATTTGGAAGCTTGGCAACCCCTTTCCATGAAAGTGTTTCTCGCCAGTCACTGCTTAGGGCTACATCAAGAGGAAACAAAACATAGAGATAGAACTTGAAACTACTTTATTGTGTCAAGTTTCAGAAGCTAGCACAAACCGTGTTGGATTTAGAGTTCCAAATACATCTATCAATATAGGAGAAAACAGAGTGAAACCTAAAAATTCAAACTGTTACTGGAAATGAACGCTTCAACATAGAAGAACGAAATTTGGGGAACCAAGTCGCCTTAGTGTACTGATCATTACCTGAAAGTATCATCCAGTTTGGGTGAAAAAATATTTGCTGAGATTTCTGGAGATTCGTAATTTTTGGAAGCTTGGCAACCCCTTTCCATGAAAGTGTTTCTCGCCAGTCACTGCTTAGGGCTACATCAAGAGGAAACAAAACATAGAGATAGAACGTGAAACTACTTTATTGTGTCAAGTTTCAAGAAGCTAGCACAAACCGTGTTGGATTTAGAGTTCCAAATACACCTATCAATATAGGAGAAAACAGATTGAAACCTAAAAATTCAAACTGTTACTGCAAATGAACGCTTCAACATAGAAGAACGAAATTTGGGGAACCAAGTCACGTTAGTGCCCTGATCATTACCTGAAAGTTTCATCCAGTTTGGGTGAAAAAATATTTGCTGAGATTTCTGGAGATTCGTAATTTTTGGAAGCTTTGCAACCCCTTTCCATGAAAGTGTTTCTCGCCAGTCACTGCTTAGGGCTACATCAAGAAAAAACAAAACATAGAGATAGAACGTGAAACTACTTTATTGTGTCAAGTTTCAAGAAGCTAGCACAAACCGTGTTGGATTTAGAGTTCCAAATACATCTATCAATATAGGAGAAAACAGAGTGAAACCTAAAAATTCAAACTGTTACTGGAAACGAACGCTTCAATATAGAAGAACGAAATTTGGGGAACCAAGTCGCCTTAGTGTACTGATCATCACCTGAAAGTATCATCCAGTTTCGGTGAAAAAATATTTGCTGAGATTTCTGGAGATTCGTAATTTTTGGAAGCTTGGCAACCCCTTTCCATGAAAGTGTTTCTCGCCATTCACTGCTTAGGGCTACATCAAGAGGAAACAAAACATAGAGATAGAACGTGAAACTACTTTATTGTGTCAAGTTTCAAGAAGCTAGCACAAACCGTGTTGGATTTAGAGTTCCAAATACATGTATCAATATAGGAGAAAACAGAGTGAAACCTAAAAATTCAAACTGTTACTGGAAATGAACGCTTCAACATAGAAGAACGAAATTTGGGGAACCAAGTCACCTTAGTGTACTGATCATTACCTGAAAGTATCATCCAGTTTGGGTGAAAAAGTATTTGCTAAGATTTCTGGAGATTCGTAATTTTTGGAAGCTTGGCAACCCCTTTCCATGAAAGTGTTTCTCGCCATTCACTGCTTAGGGCTACATCAAGAGGAAACAAAACATAGAGATAGAACGTGAAACTACTTTATTGTGTCAAGTTTCAAGAAGCTAGCACAAACCGTGCTGGATTTAGAGTTCCAAATACATGTATCAATATAGGAGAAAACAGAGTGAAACCTAAAAATTCAAACTGTTACTGCAAATAAACGCTTCAACATAGAAGAACGAAATTTGGGGAACCAAGTTGCGTTAGTGTCCTGATCATTACCTGAAAGTTTCATCCAGTTTGGGTGAGAAAATATTTGCTGAGATTTCTGGAGATTCGTAATTTTTGGAAGCTTTGCAACACCTTTCCATGAAAGTGTTTCTCGCCAGTCACTGCTTAGGGCTACATCAAGAGGAAACAAAACATAGAGATAGAACGTGAAACTCCTTTATTGTGTGAAGTTTCAAGTAGCTAGCACAAACCGTGTTGGATTTAGAGTTCCAAATACATCTATCAATATAGGAGAAAACAGAGTGAAACCTAAAAATTCAAACTGTTACTGGAAATGAACGCTTCAATATACAAGAACGAAATTTGGGGAACCAAGTCGCCTTAGTGTACTGATCATTACCTGAAAGTATCATCCAGTTTGGGTGAAAAAATATTTGCTGAGATTTCTGGAGATTCGTAATATTTGGAAGCTTGGCAACCCCTTTCCATGAAAGTGTTTCTCGCCAGTCACTGCTTAGGGCTACATCAAGAGGAAACAAAACATAGAGATAGAACTTGAAACTACTTTATTGTGTCAAGTTTCAGAAGCTAGCACAAACCGTGTTGGATTTAGAGTTCCAAATACATCTATCAATATAGGAGAAAACAGAGTGAAACCTAAAAATTCAAACTGTTACTGGAAATGAACGCTTCAACATAGAAGAACGAAATTTGGGGAACCAAGTCGCCTTAGTGTACTGATCATTACCTGAAAGTATCATCCAGTTTGGGTGAAAAAATATTTGCTGAGATTTCTGGAGATTCGTAATTTTTGGAAGCTTGACAAACCCCTTTCAATGAAAGTGTTTCTCGCCAGTCACTGCTTAGGGCTACATCAAGAGGAAACAAAACATAGAGATAGAACGTGAAACTACTTTATTGTGTCAAGTTTCAAGAAGCTAGCACAAACCGTGTTGGATTTAGAGTTCCAAATACACCTATCAATATAGGAGAAAACAGATTGAAACCTAAAAATTCAAACTGTTACTGCAAATGAACGCTTCAACATAGAAGAACGAAATTTGGGGAACCAAGTCACGTTAGTGCCCTGATCATTACCTGAAAGTTTCATCCAGTTTGGGTGAAAAAATATTTGCTGAGATTTCTGGAGATTCGTAATTTTTGGAAGCTTTGCAACCCCTTTCCATGAAAGTGTTTCTCGCCAGTCACTGCTTAGGGCTACATCAAGAAAAAACAAAACATAGAGATAGAACGTGAAACTACTTTATTGTGTCAAGTTTCAAGAAGCTAGCACAAACCGTGTTGGATTTAGAGTTCCAAATACATCTATCAATATAGGAGAAAACAGAGTGAAACCTAAAAATTCAAACTGTTACTGGAAACGAACGCTTCAATATAGAAGAACGAAATTTGGGGAACCAAGTCGCCTTAGTGTACTGATCATCACCTGAAAGTATCATCCAGTTTCGGTGAAAAAATATTTGCTGAGATTTCTGGAGATTCGTAATTTTTGGAAGCTTGGCAACCCCTTTCCATGAAAGTGTTTCTCGCCATTCACTGCTTAGGGCTACATCAAGAGGAAACAAAACATAGAGATAGAACCTGAAACTACTTTATTGTGTCAAGTTTCAAGAAGCTAGCACAAACCGTGTTGGATTTAGAGTTCCAAATACATGTATCAATATAGGAGAAAACAGAGTGAAACCTAAAAATTCAAACTGTTACTGGAAATGAACGCTTCAACATAGAAGAACGAAATTTGGGGAACCAAGTCGCCTTAGTGTACTGATCATTACCTGAAAGTATCCTCCAGTTTGGGTGAAAAAATATTTGCTGAGATTTCTGGAGATTCGTAATTTTTGGAAGCTTGGCCACCCCTTTCCATGAAAGTGTTTCTCGCCAGTCACTGCTTAGGGCTACATCAAGAGGAAACAAAACATAGAGATAGAACGTGAAACTACTTTATTGTGTCAAGTTTCAAGAAGCTAGCACAAACCGTGTTGGATTTAGAGTTCCAAATACACCTATCAATATAGGAGAAAACAGAGTGAAACCTAAAAATTCAAACTGTTACTGGAAATGAACGCTTCAACATAGAAGAACGAAATTTGGGGAACCAAGTCGCCTTAGTGTACTGATCATTACCTGAAAGTATCATCCAGTTTGGGTGAAAAAATATTTGCTGAGATTTCAGGAGATTCGTAATTTTTGGAAGCTTGGCAACCCCTTTCCATGAAAGTGTTTCTCGCCAGTCACTGCTTAGGGCTACACCAAGAGGAAACAAACATAGAGACAGAACGTGAAACTACTTTATTGTGTCAAGTTTCAAGAAGCTAGCACAAACCGTGTTGGATATAGAGTTCCAAATACATGTATCAATATAGGAGAAAACAGAGTGAAACCTAAAAATTCAAACTGTTACTGGAAATGAACGCTTCAACATAGAAGAACGAAATTTGGGGAACCAAGTCACCTTAGTGTACTGATCATTACCTGAAAGTATCATCCAGTTTGGGTGAAAAAGTATTTGCTAAGATTTCTGGAGATTCGTAATTTTTGGAAGCTTGGCAACCCCTTTCCATGAAAGTGTTTCTCGCCATTCACTGCTTAGGGCTACATCAAGAGGAAACAAAACATAGTGATAGAACGTGAAACTACTTTATTGTGTCAAGTTTCAAGAAGCTAGCACAAACCGTGCTGGATTTAGAGTTCCAAATACATGTATCAATATAGGAGAAAACAGAGTGAAACCTAAAAATTCAAACTGTTACTGCAAATAAACGCTTCAACATAGAAGAACAAAATTTGGGGAAACGAATCGCATTAGTGTGCTGATCATTACCTGAAAGTATCATCCAGTTTGGGTGAAAAAATATTTGCTGAGATTTCTGGAGATTCGTAATTTTTGGAAACTTTGCAACACCTTTCCATGAAAGTGTTTCTCGCCAGTCACTGCTTAGGGCTACATCAAGAGGAAACAAAACATAGAGAGAGAACGTGGTACTCCTTTATTGTGTCAAGTTTCAAGAAGCTAGCACAAACCGTGTTGGATTTAGAGTTCCAAATACATCTATCAATATAGGAGAAAACAGAGTGAAACCTAAAAATTCAAACTGTTACTGGAAATGAACGCTTCAACATAGAAGAACGAAATTTGTGGAACCAAGTCGCCTTAGTGTACTGATCATTACCTGAAAGTATCATCCAGTTTGGGTGAAAAAATATTTGCTGAGATTTCTGGAGACTCGTAATTTTTGGAAGCTTGGCAACACCTTTCCATGAAAGTGTTTCTCGCCAGTCACTGCTTAGGGCTACATCAAGAAAAAACAAAACGTAGAGATAGAACGTGAAACTACTTTATTGTGTCAAGTTTCAAGAAGCTAGCACAAACCGTGTTGGATTTAGAGTTCCAAATACATCTATCAATATAGGAGAAAATAGAGTGAAACCTAAAAATTCAAAATGTTACTGGAAATGATCGCTTCAACATAGAAGAACGAAACTTGGGGAACCAAGTCGCCTTAGTGTACTGATCATTACCTGAAAGTATCATCCAGTTTGGGTGAAAAAATATTTGCTGAGATTTCTGGAGATTCGTAATTTTTGGAAGCTTGGCAACACCTTTCCATGAAAGTGTTTCTCGCCAGTCACTGCTTAGGGCTATATCAAGAGGAAACAAAACATAGGGACAGAACGTGAAACTCCTTTATTGTGTCAAGTTTCAAGAAGCTAGCACAAACCGTGTTGGATTTAGAGTTCCAAATACATGTATCAATATAGGAGAAAACAGAGTGAAACCTAAAAATTCAAATTGTTACTGGAAATGAACGCTTCAACATAGAAGAATGAAATTTGGGGAACCAAGTCGCCTTAGTGTACTGATCATTACCTGAAAGTATCATCCAGTTTCGGTGAAAAAATATTTGCTGAGATTTCTGGAGATTCGTAATTTTTGGAAGCTTGGCAACCCCTTTCCATGAAAGTGTTTCTCGCCAGTCACTGCTTAGGGATACATCAAGAGGAAACAAAACATAGAGATAGAACGTGAAACTACTTTATTGTGTCAAGTTTCAAGAAGCTAGCACAAACCGTGTTGGATTTAGAGTTCCAAATACACCTATCAATATAGGAGAAAACAGAGTGAAACCTAAAAATTCAAACTGTTACTGCAAATGAACGCTTCAACATAGAAGAACGAAATTTGGGGAACCAAGTCACCTTAGTGTACTGATCATTACCTGAAAGTATCATCCAGTTTGGGTGAAAAAATATTTGCTGAGATTTCTGGAGATTCGTAATTTTTGGAAGCTTGGCAACCCCTTTCCATGAAAGTGTTTCTCGCCAGTCACTGCTTAGGGCTACATCAAGAGCAAACAAAACATAGAGATAGAACGTGAAACTACTTTATTGTGTCAAGTTTCAAGAAGCTAGCACAAACCGTGTTGGGTTTAGAGTTCAAAATACATCTATCAATATAGGAGAAAACAGAGTGAAACCTAAAAATTCAAACTGTTACTGGAAATGAACGCTTCAATATAGAAGAACGAAATTTGGGGAACCAAGTCACCTTAGTGTACTGATCATCACCTGAAAGTATCATCCAGTTTCGGTGAAAAAATATTTGCTGAGATTTCTGGAGATTCGTAATTTTTGGAAGCTTGGCAACCCCTTTCCATGAAAGTGTTTCTCGCCAGTCACTGCTTAGGGCTACATCAAGTGGAAACAAAACATAGAGATAGAACTTGAAACTACTTTATTGTGTCAAGTTTCAGAAGCTAGCACAAACCGTGTTGGATTTAGAGTTCCAAATACACCTATCAATATAGGAGAAAACAGAGTGAAACCTAAAAATTCAAACTGTTACTGCAAACGAACGCTTCAACATAGAAGAACGAAATTTGGGGAACCAAGTCGCCTTCGTGTACTGATCATTACCTGAAAGTATCATCCAGTTTGGGTGAAAAAATATTTGCTGAGATTTCTGGAGATTCGTAATTTTTGGAAGCTTTGCAACACCTTTCCATGAAAGTGTTTCTCGCCAGTCACTGCTTAGGGCTACATCAAGAGGAAACAAAACATAGAGATAGAACGTGAAACTCCTTTATTGTGTGAAGTTTCAAGTAGCTAGCACAAACCGTGTTGGATTTAGAGTTCCAAATACATCTATCAATATAGGAGAAAACAGAGTGAAACCTAAAAATTCAAACTGTTACTGGAAATGAACGCTTCAATATAGAATAACAAAATTTGGGGAACCAAGTCACCTTAGTGTACTGATCATCACCTGAAAGTATCATCCTGTTTCGGTGAAAAAATATTTGCTGAGATTTCTGGAGATTCGTAATTTTTGGAAGCTTGGCAACCCTTTCCATGAAAGTGTTTCTCGCCAGTCACTGCTTAGGGCTACATCAAGAGGAAACAAAACATAGAGATAGAATGTGAAACTACTTTACTGTTTCAAGCTTCAAGAAGCTAGCACAAACCGTGTTGGATTTAGAGTTCAAATACATCTATCAATATAGGAGAAAACAGAGTGAAACCTAAAAATTCAAACTGTTACTGGAAATGAACGCTTCAACATAGAAGAACAAAATTTGGGGAACCAAGTCACCTTAGTGTACTGATCATTACCTGAAAGTATCATCCAGTTTGGGTGAAAAAATATTTGCTGAGATTTCTGGAGATTCGTAATTTTTGGAAGCTTGGCAACCCCTTTCCATTAAAGTGTTTCTCGCCAGGCACTGTTTAGGGCTACATCAAGTGGAAACAAAACATAGAGACAGAACGTGAAACAACTTTATTGTGTCAAGTTTCAAGAAGCTAGCACAAACCATGTTGGATTTAGAGTTCCAAATACATGTATCAATATAGGAGAAAACAGAGTGAAACCTAAAAATTCAAACTGTTACTGGAAATGAATGCTTCAACATAGAAGAACAACATTTGGGGAACCAAGTCGCCTTAGTGTACTGATCATTACCTGAAAGTATCATCCGGTTTGGGTGAAAAAATATTTGCTGAGATTTCTGGAGATTCGTAATTTTTGGAAGCTTGGCAACCCCTTTCCATGAAAGTGTTTCTCGCCAGTCACTGCTTAGGGCTACATCAAGAGGAAACAAAACATAGAGACAGAACGTGAAACAACTTTATTGTGTCAAGTTTCAAGAAGCTAGCACAAACCGTGTTGGGTTTAGAGTTCCAAATACATCTATCAATATAGGAGAAAACAGAGTGAAACCTAAAAATTCAAACTGTTACTGGAAATGAACGCTTCAACATAGAAGAACGAAACTTGGGGAACCAAGTCGCCTTAGTGTACTGATCATTACCTGAAAGTATCATCCAGTTTGGGTGAAAAAATATTTGATGAGATTTCTGGAGATTCGTAATTTTTGGAAGCTTGGCAACCCCTTTCCATGAAAGTGTTTCTCGCCAGTCACTGCTTAGGGCTACATCAAGCGGAAACAAAACATAGAGATAGAACTTGAAACTACTTTACTGTGTCACGTTTCAAGAAGCTAGCATAAACAGTTCTGGATTTAGAGTTCCAAATACATGTATCAATATAGGAGAAAACAGAGTGAAACCTAAAAATTCAAACTGTTACTGGAAATGAACGCTTCAACATAGAAGAACGAAATTTGGGGAACGAAGTCATCTTAGTGTACTGATCATTACCTGAAAGTGTCATCCAGTTTGGGTGAAAAAATATTTGCTGAGATTTCTGGAGATTCGTAATTGTTGGAAGCGTGGCAACACTTTCCATCAAAGTGTTTCTCGCCAGTCACTGCTTAGGGCTACATCAAGAGGAAACAAAACATAGAGATAGAATGTGAAACTACTTTATTGTGTCAAGTTTCAAGAAGCTAGTACAAACCATGTTGGATTTAGAGTTCCAAATACATGTATCAATATAGGAGAAAACAGAGTGAAACCTAAAAATTCAAACTGTTACTGGAAATGAATGCTTCAACATAGAAGAACAACATTTGGGGAACCAAGTCGCCTTAGTGTACTGATCATTACCTGAAAGTGTCATCCAGTTTGGGTGAAAAAATATTTGCTGAGATTTCTGGAGATTCGTAATTTTTGGAAGCTTGGCAACCCTTTCCATGAAAGTGTTTCTCGCCAGTCACTGCTTAGGGCTACATCAAGAGGAAACAAAACATAGAGACAGAACGAGAAACTACTTTACTGTGTCAAGTTTCAAGAAGCTAGCACAAACCTTGTTGGATTTAGAGTTCCAAATAAATGTATCAATATAGGAGAAAACAGAGTGAAACCTAAAAATTCAAACTGTTACTGGAAATGAACGCTTCAACATAGAAGAACGACATTTCGGGAACCAAGTCGCCTTAGTGTACTGATCATTACCTGAAAGTATCATCCAGTTTGGGTGAAAAAATATTTGCTGAGATTTCTGGAGATTCGTAAGTTTTGGAAGCTTGGCAACCCCTTTCCATGAAAGTGTTTCTAGCCAGTCACTGCTTAGGGCTACATGAAGAGGAAACAAAACATAGAGACAGAACGTGAAACTCCTTTATTGTGTCAAGTTTCAAGAAGCTAGCACAAACCGTGTTGGATTTAGAGTTCCAAATACATGTATCAATATCGGAGAAAACAGAGTGAAACCTAAAAATTCAAACTGTTACTGGAAATGAACGCTTCAACATAGAAGAACGAAATTTGGGGAACCAAGTCGCCTTAATGTACTGATCATTACCTGAAACTATCATCCAGTTTGGGTGAAAAAATATTTGCTGAGATTTCTGGAGATTCGTAATTTTGGAAGCTTGGCAACCCCTTTCCATTAAAGTGTTTCTCGCCAGTCACTGCTTAGGGCTACATCAAGAGGAAACAAAACATAGAGATAGAACTTGAAACTACTTTATTGTGTCAAGTTTCAAGAAGCTAGCACAAACCGTGTTGGATTTAGAGTTCCGAATACATCTATCAACATAGGAGAAAACAAAGTGAAACCTAAAAATTCAAACTGTTACTGGAAATGAACGCTTCAACATAGAAGAACGAAATTTGGGGAACCAAGTGGCCTTAGTGTACTGATCATTACCTGAAAGTTTCATCCAGTTTGGGTGAAAAAATATTTGCTGAGATTTCTGGAGATTCGTAATTTTTGGAAGCTTGGCAACCCCTTTCCATGAAAGTGTTTCTCGCCAGTCACTGCTTAGGGCTACATCAAGTGGAAACAAAACATAGAGACAGAACGTGAAACAACTTTATTGTGTCAAGTTTCATGAAGCTAGCACAAACCATGTTGGATTTAGAGTTCCAAATACATGTATCAATATAGGAGAAAACAGAGTGAAACCTAAAAATTCAAACTGTTACTGGAAATGAACGCTTCAACATAGAAGAACTAAATTTGGGGAACCAAGTCGCCTTAGTGTACTGATCATTACCTGAAAGTATCATCCAGTTTGGGTGAAAAAATATTTGCTGAGATTTCTGGAGATTCGTAATTTTTGGAAGCTTGGCCACCCCTTTCCATGAAAGTGTTTCTCGCCAGTCACTGCTTAGGGCTACATCAAGAGCAAACAAAACATGGAGATAGAACGTGAAACTACTTTATTGTGTCAAGTTTCAAGAAGCTAGCACAAACCGTGTTGGGTTTAGAGTTCCAAATACATCTATCAGTATAGGAGAAAATAGAGTGAAACCTAAAAACTCAAACTGTTACTGGAAATGAACGCTTCAACATAGAAGAACGAAACTTGGGTAACCAAGTCGCCTTAGTGTACTGATCATTACCTGAAAGTATCATCCAGTTTGGGTGAAAAAAATATTTGCTGAGATTTCTGGATATTCGTAGTTTTTGGAAGCTTGGCAACCCATTTCCATGAAAGTGTTTCTCGCCAATCACTGCTTAGGGCTACATCAAGAGGAAACAAAACATAGAGATAGAATGTGAAACTACTTTACTGTGTCAAGTTTCAAGAAGCTAGCACAAACCGTGTTGGATTTAGAGTTCCCAATACATGTATCAATATAGGAGAAAACAGAGTGAAACCTGAAAATTCAAACTGTTACTGGAAATGAACGCTTCAACATAGAAGAACGAAATTTGGGGAACCAAGTCGCCTTAGTGTACTGATCATTACCTGAAAGTATCATCCAGTTTGGGTGAAAAAATATTTGCTGAGATTTCTGGAGATTCGTAATTTTTGGAAGCTTGGAAACCCCTTTCCATGAAAGTGTTTCTCGCCAGTCACTGCTTAGGGATACATCAAGAGGAAACAAAACGTAGAGATAGAACGTGAAACTACTTTACTGTGTCAAGTTTCAAGAAGCTAGCACAAACCGTGTTGAATTTAGAGTTCCAAATACACCTATCAATATAGGAGAAAACAGAGTGAAACCTAAAAATTCAAACTGTTACTGCAAATGAACGCTTCAACATAGAAGAACGAAATTTGGGGAACCAAGTCGCCTTAGTGTTCTGATCATTACCTGAAACTATCATCAAGTTTGGGTGGAAAAATATTTGCTGAGATTTCTGGAGATTCGTAATTTTTGGAAGCTTGGCAACCCCTTTCCATGAAAGTGTTTCTCGCCAGTCACTGCTTAGGGATACATCAAGAGGAAACAAAACACAGAGATAGAACGTGAAACTACTTTACTGTGTCAAGTTTCAAGAACCTAGCACAAACCGTGTTGGATTTAGAGTTCCAAATACACCTATCAATATAGGAGAAAACAGAGTGAAACCTAAAAATTCAAACTGTTACTGCAAATGAACGCTTCAACATAGAAGTACGAAATTTGGGGAACCAAGTCGCCTTAGTGTACTGATCATTACCTGAAAGTATCATCCAGTTTGGGTGAAAAAATATTTGCTGAGATTTCTGGAGATTCGTAATTTTTGGAAGCTTGGCAACACCTTTCCATGAAAGTGTTTCTCGCCAGTCACTGCTTAGGGCTACATCAAGAGGAAACAAAACATAGAGAGAGAACGTGATACTCCTTTATTGTGTCAAGTTTCAAGAAGCTAGCACAAACCGTGTTGGATTTAGAGTTCCAAATACATCTATCAATATAGGAGAAAACAGAGTGAAACCTAAAAATTCAAACTGTTACTGCAAATGAACGCTTCAACATAGAAGTACGAAATTTGGGGAACCAAGTCGCCTTAGTGTACTGATCATTACCTGAAAGTATCATCCAGTTTGGGTGAAAAAATATTTGCTGAGATTTCTGGAGATTCGTAATTTTTGGAAACTTTGCAACACCTTTCCATGAAAGTGTTTCTCGCCAGTCACTGCTTAGGGCTACATCAAGAAAAAACAAAACATAGAGAGAGAACGTGAAACTCCTTTATTGTGTCAAGTTTCAAGAAGCTAGCACAAACCGTGTTGGATTTAGAGTTCCAAATACATCTATCAATATAGGAGAAAACAGAGTGAAACCTAAAAATTCAAACTGTTACTGGAAATGATCGCTTCAACATAGAAGAACGAAACTTGGGGAACCAAGTCGCCTTAGTGTACTGATCATTACCTGAAAGTATCATCCAGTTTGGGTGAAAAAATATTTGCTGAGATTTCTGGAGATTCGTAATTTTTGGAAGCTTGGCAACACCTTTCCATTAAAGTGTTTCTCGCCAGTCACTGCTTAGAGCTATATCAAGAGGAAACAAAACATAGGGATAGAACGTGAAACTCCTTTATTGTGTCAAGTTTCAAGAAGCTAGCACAAACCGTGTTGGATTTAGAGTTCCAAATACATGTATCAATATAGGAGAAAACAGAGTGAAACCTAAAAATTCAAATTGTTACTGGAAATGAACGCTTCAACATAGAAGAATGAAATTTGGGGAACCAAGTCGCCTTAGTGTACTGATCATTACCTGAAAGTATCATCCAGTTTCGGTGAAAAAATATTTGCTGAGATTTCTGGAGATTCGTAATTTTTGGAAGCTTGGCAACCCCTTTCCATGAAAGTGTTTCTCGCCAGTCACTGCTTAGGGATACATCAAGAGGAAACAAAACATAGAGAAAGAACGTGAAACTACTTTATTGTGTCAAGTTTCAAGAAGCTAGCACAAACCGTGTTGGAATTAGAGTTCCAAATACACCTATCAACATAGGAGAAAACAGAGTGAAACCTAAAAATTCAAACTGTTACTGCAAATGAACGCTTCAACATAGAAGAACGAAATTTGGGGAACCAAGTCACCTTAGTGTACTGATCATTACCTGAAAGTATCATCCAGTTTGGGTGAAAAAATATTTGCTGAGATTTCTGGAGATTCGTAATTTTTGGAAGCTTGGCAACCCCTTTCCATGAAAGTGTTTCTCGCCAGTCACTGCTTAGGGCTACATCAAGTGGAAACAAAACATAGAGACAGAACGTGAAACTACTTTATTGTGTCAAGTTTCAAGAAGCTAGCACAAACCATGTTGGATTTAGAGTTCCAAATACATGTATCAATATAGGAGAAAACAGAGTGAAACCTAAAAATTCAAACTGTTACTGGAAATGAATTCTTCAACATAGAAGAACAACATTTGGGGAACCAAGTTGCCTTAGTGTACTGATCATTACCTGAAAGTATCATCCGGTTTGGGTGAAAAAATATTTGCTGAGATTTCTGGAGATTCGTAATTTTGGGAAGCTTGGCAACACCTTTCCATGAAAGTGTTTCTCGCCAGTCACTGCTTAGGGCTACATCAAGAGGAAACAAAACATAGAGACAGAACGTGAAACAACTTTATTGTGTCAAGTTTCAAGAAGCTAGCACAAACCGTGTTGGGTTTAGAGTTCCAAATACATCTATCAATATAGGAGAAAACAGAGTGAAACCTAAAAATTCAAACTGTTACTGGAAATGAACGCTTCAACATAGAAGAACGAAACTTGGGGAACCAAGTCGCCTTAGTGTACTGATCATTACCTGAAAGTATCATCCAGTTTGGGTGAAAAAATATTTGATGAGATTTCTGGAGATTCGTAATTTTTGGAAGCTTGGCAACCCCTTTCCATGAAAGTGTTTCTCGCCAGTCACTGCTTAGGGCTACATCAAGCGGAAACAAAACATAGAGATAGAACTTGAAACTACTTTACTGTGTCACGTTTCAAGAAGCTAGCATAAACAGTTCTGGATTTAGAGTTCCAAATACATGTATCAATATAGGAGAAAACAGAGTGAAACCTAAAAATTCAAACTGTTACTGGAAATGAACGCTTCAACATAGAAGAACGAATTTTGGGGAACGAAGTCATCTTAGTGTACTGATCATTACCTGAAAGTGTCATCCAGTTTGGGTGAAAAAATATTTGCTGAGATTTCTGGAGATTCGTAATTTTTGGAAGCTTGGCAACACCTTTCCATGAAAGTGTTTCTCGCCAGTCACTGCTTAGGGCTACATCAGGAGGAAACAAAACATAGAGATAGAATGTGAAACTACTTTACTGTGTCAAGTTTCAAGAAGCTAGCACAAACCGTGTTGGATTTAGAGTTCCAAATACATCTATCAATATAGGAGAAAACAGAGTGAAACCTAAAAATTCAAACTGTTACTGGAAATGAACGCTTCAACATAGAAGAACAAAATTTGGGGAACCAAGTCACCTTAGTGTACTGATCATTACCTGAAAGCATCATCCAGTTTGGGTGAAAAAATATTTGCTGAGATTTCTGGAGATTCGTAATTTTTGGAAGCTTGGCAACCCCTTTCCATTAAAGTGTTTCTCACCAGGCACTGCTTAGGGCTACATCAAGTGGAAACAAAACATAGAGACAGAACGTGAAACTACTTTATTGTGTCATGTTTCAAGAAGCTAGCACAAACCATGTTTTATTTAGAGTTCCAAATACATGTATCAATATAGGAGAAAACAGAGTGAAACCTAAAAATTCAAACTGTTACTGGAAATGAATGCTTCAACATAGAAGAACAACATTTGGGGAACCAAGTCGCCTTAGTGTACTGATCATTACCTGAAAGTGTCATCCAGTTTGGGTGAAAAAATATTTGCTGAGATTTCTGGAGATTCGTAATTTTTGGAAGCTTGGCAACCCTTTCCATGAAAGTGTTTCTCGCCAGTCACTGCTTAGGGCTACATCAAGAGGAAACAAAACATAGAGACAGAACGAGAAACTACTTTACTGTGTCAAGTTTCAAGAAGCTAGCACAAACCGTGTTGGATTTAGAGTTCCAAATAAATGTATCAATATAGGAGAAAACAGAGTGAAACCTAAAAATTCAAACTGTTACTGGAAATGAACGCTTCAACATAGAAGAACGACATTTCGGGAACCAAGTCGCCTTAGTGTACTGATCATTACCTGAAAGTATCATCCAGTTTGGGTGAAAAAATATTTGCTGAGATTTCTGGAGATTCGTAATTTTTGGAAGCTTGGCAACCCCTTTCCATGAAAGTGTTTCTAGCCAGTCACTGCTTAGGGCTACATGAAGAGGAAACAAAACATAGAGACAGAACGTGAAACTCCTTTATTGTGTCAAGTTTCAAGAAGCTAGCACAAACCGTGTTGGATTTAGAGTTCCAAATACATGTATCAATATAGGAGAAAACAGAGTGAAACCTAAAAATTCAAACTGTTACTGGAAATGAACGCTTCAACATAGAAGAACGAAATTTGGGGAACCAAGTCGCCTTAGTGTACTGATCATTACCTGAAAGTATCATCCAGTATGGGTGAAAAAATATTTGCTGAGATTTCTGGAGATTCGTAATTTTGGAAGCTTGGCAACCCCTTTCCATTAAAGTGTTTCTCGCCAGTCACTGCTTAGGGCTACATCCAGAGGAAACAAAACATACAGATAGAACTTGAAACTACTTTATTGTGTCAAGTTTCAAGAAGCTAGCACAAACCGTGTTGGATTTAGAGTTCCGAATACATCTATCAACATAGGAGAAAAAAAGTGAAACCTAAAAATTCAAACTGTTACTGGAAATGAACGCTTCAACATACAAGAACGAAATTTGGGGAACCAAGTCGCCTTAGTGTACTGATCATTACCTGAAAGTATCATCCGGTTTGGGTGAAAAAATATTTGCTGAGATTTCTGGAGATTCGTAATTTTTGGAAGCTTGGCAACCCCTTTCCATGAAAGTGTTTCTCGCCAGTCACTGCTTAGGGCTACATCAAGTGGAAACAAAACATAGAGACAGAACGTGAAACAACATTATTGTGTCAAGTTTCATGAAGCTAGCACAAACCATGTTGGATTTAGAGTTCCAAATACATGTATCAATATAGGAGAAAACAGAGTGAAACCTGAAAATTCAAACTGTTACTGGAAATGAACGCTTCAACATAGAAGAACTAAATTTGGGGAACCAAGTCGCCTTAGTGTACTGATCATTACCTGAAAGTATCATCCAGTTTGGGTGAAAAAATATTTGCTGAGATTTCTGGAGATTCGTAATTTTTGGAAGCTTGGCCACCCCTTTCCATGAAAGTGTTTCTCGCCAGTCACTGCTTACGGCTACATCAAGAGCAAACAAAACATGGAGATAGAACGTGAAACTACTTTATTGTGTCAAGTTTCAAGAAGCTAGCACAAACCGTGTTGGGTTTAGAGTTCCAAATACATCTATCAATATAGGAGAAAACAGAGTGAAACCTAAAAATTCAAACTGTTACTGGAAATGAACGCTTCAACATAGAAGAACGAAACTTGGGGAACCAAGTCGCCTTAGTGTACTGATCATTACCTGAAAGTATCATCCAGTTTGGGTGAAAAAATATTTGATGAGATTTCTGGAGATTCGTAATTTTTGGAAGCTTGGCAACCCCTTTCCATGAAATTGTTTCTCGCCAGTCACTGCTTAGGGCTACATCAAGAAGAAACAAACATAGAGATAGAACGTGAAACTCCTTTATTGTGTCTATTTTCAAGAAGCTAGCACAAACCGTGTTGGATTTAGAGTTCCAAATACATCTATCAGTATAGGAGAAAATAGAGTGAAACCTAAAAACTCAAACTGTTACTGGAAATGAACGCTTCAACATAGAAGAACGAAACTTGGGTAACCAAGTCGCCTTAGTGTACTGATCATTACCTGAAAGTATCATCCAGTTTGGGTGAAAAAATATTTGCTGAGATTTCTGGAGATTCGTAATTTTTGGAAGCTTGGCAACACCTTTCCATGAAAGTGTTTCTCGCCAGTTAATGCTTAGGGCTACATCAAGAGGAAACAAAACATAGAGATAGAACGTGAAACTACTTTATTGTGTCAAGTTTGAAGAAGCTAGCACAAACCGTGTTGGATTTAGAGTTCCAAATACATGTATCAATATAGGAGAAAACAGAGTGAAACCTGAAAATTCAAACTGTTACTGGAAATGAACGCTTCAACATAGAAGAACGATATTTGGGGAACCAAGTCGCCTTAGTGTACTGATCATTACCGGAAAGTATCATCCAGTTTGGGTGAAAAAATATTTGCTGAGATTTCTGGAGATTCGTAATTTTTGGAAGCTTGGCAACACCTTTCCATGAAAGTGTCTCTCGCCAGTCACTGCTTAGGGCTACATCAAGAAGAAACAAAACATAGAGATATAACGTGAAACTACTTTATTGTGTCAAGTTTCAAGAAGCTAGCACAAACCGTGTTGGATTTAGAGTTCCAAATACATCTATCAATATAGGAGAAAACAGAGTGAAACCTAAAAATTCAAACTGTTACTGGAAATGAACGCTTCAACATAGAAGAATGAAATTTGGGGGACCAAGTTGCCTTAGTGTCCTGATCATTACCTGAAAGTATCATCCAGTTTGGGTGAAAAAATATTTGCTGAGATTTTGGAGATTCGTAATTTTTGGAAGCTTGGCAACCCCTTTCCATGAAAGTGTTTCTCGCCAGTCAGTGCTTAGGGCTAAATCAAGAGGAAACAAACACAGAGACAGAACGTGAAACTACTTTGTTGTGTCAAGTTTCAAGAAGCTAGCACAAACCGTGTTGGATTTAGAGTTCCAAATACATGTATCAATATAGGAGAAAACAGAGTGAAACCTAAAAATTCAAACTGTTACTGGAAATGAACGCTTCAACATAGAAGAACGAAATTTGGGGAACCAAGTCGCCTTAGTGTACTGATCATTACCTGAAAGTATCATCCAGTTTGGGTGAAAAAATATTTGCTGAGATTTCTTGAGATTCGTAATTTTTGGAAGCTTGGCAACCCCTTTCCATGAAAGTGCTTCTAGCCAGTCACTGCTTAGGGCTACATCAAGAGGAAACAAAACATAGAGATAGAACGTGAAACTACTTTATTGTGTCAAGTTTCAAGAAGCTAGCACAAACCGTGTTGGATTTAGAGTTCCAAATACACCTATCAATATAGGAGAAAACAGAGTGAAACCTAAAAATTCAAACTGTTACTGGAAATGAACGCTTCAACATAGAAGAATGACATTTGGGGAACCAAGTCGCCTTAGTGTACTGATCAATACCTGAAAGTATCATCTAGTTTGGGTGAAAAAATATTTGCTGAGATTTCTGGAGATTCGTAATTTTTGGAAGCTTGGCAACACCTTTCCATGAAAGTGTTTCTCGCCAGTCACTGCTTAGGGCTACATCAAGAGGAAACAAAACATAGAGATAGAATGTGAAACTACTTTATTGTGTCAAGTTTCAAGAAGCTAGCACAAACCGTGTTGGATTTAGAGTTCCAAATACATCTATCAATATAGGAGAAATAGAGTGAAGCCTAAAAATTCAAAACGTTACTGGAAATCAACGCTACAACATAGAAGAATGAAACTTGGGTAACCAAGTCGCCTTAGTGTACTGATCATTACCTGAAAGTATCATCCAGTTTGGGTGAAAAAAATATTTGCTGAGATTTCTGGAGATTCGTAATTTTTGGAAGCTTGGCAACCCCTTTCCATGAAAGTGTTTCTCGCCAGTCACTGCTTAGGGCTACATCAAGAGGAAACAAAACATAGAGATAGAACTTGAAACTACTTTATTGTGTCAACTTTCAAGAAGCTAGCACAAACCGTGTTGGATTTAGAGTTCCCAATACATGTATCAATATAGGAGAAAACAGAGTGAAACCTAAAAATTCAAACTGTTACTGGAAATGAATGCTTCAACATAGAAGAACGAAATTTGGGGAACCAAGTCGCCTTAGTGTACTGATCATTACCTGAAAGTATCATCCAGTTTGGGTGAAAAAATATTTGCTGAGATTTCGAGAGATTCGTAATTTTTGGAAGCTTGGCAACCCCTTTCCATTAAAGTGTTTCTCGCCAGTCGCTGCTTAGGGATACATCAAGAGGAAACAAAACATAGAGATAGAACGTGAAACTACTTTACAGTGTCAAGTTTCAAGAAGCTAGCACAAACCGTGTTGGATTTAGAGTTCCAAATACATGTATCAATATAGGAGAAAACAGAGTGAAACCTAAAAATTCAAAATGTTACTGCAAATGAACGCTTCAACATAGAAGAACGAAATTTGGGGAACCAAGTCGCGTTAGTGTCCTGATCATTACCTGAAAGTATCATCCAGTTTGGGTGAAAAAATATTTGCTGAGATTTTTGTAGATTCGTAATTTTTGGAAGCTTTGCAACACCTTTCCATGAAAGTGTTTCTCGCCAGTCACTGCTTAGGGCTACATCAAGAGGAAACAAAACATAGAGATAGAATGTGAAACTCCTTTATTCTGTCAAGTTTCAAGAAGCTAGCACAAACCGTGTTGGATTTAGAGTTCCAAATACATCTGTCAATATAGGAGAAAACAGAGTGAAACCTAAAAATTCAAACTGTTACTGGAAATTAACGCTTCAACATAGAAGAACCAAATTTGGGGAACCAAGTCGCCTTAGTGTACTGATCATTACCTGAAAGTATCATCCAGTTTCGGTGAAAAAATATTTGCTGAGATTTCTGGAGATTCGTAATTTTGGGAAGCTTGGCAACCCCTTTCCATGAAAGTGTTTCTCGCCAGTCACTGCTTATGGCTACATCAAGAGGAAACAAAACATAGAGATAAAACGTGAAACTACTTTATTGTGTCAAGTTTCAAGAAGCTAGCACAAACCTTTTTGGATTTAGAGTTCCAAATACATCTATCAATATAGGAGAAAACAGAGTGAAACCTAAAAATTCAAACTGTTACTGGAAATGAATGCTTCATCATAGAAGAACGAAATTTGGGGAACCCAGTCGCTTTAGTGTACTGATCATTACCTGAAAGTATCATCCAGTTTCGGTGAAAAAATATTTGCTGAGATTTCTGGAGATTCGTAATTTTTGGAAGCTTGGCAACCCCTTTCCATGAAAGTGTTTCTCGCCAGTCACTGCTTATGGCTACATCAAGAGGAAACAAAACATAGAGATAAAACGTGAAACTACTTTATTGTGTCAAGTTTCAAGAAGCTAGCACAAACCTTTTTGGATTTAGAGTTCCAAATACATCTATCAATATAGGAGAAAACAGAGTGAAACCTGAAAATTCAAACTGTTACTGGAAATGAACGCTTCAACATAGAAGAACGATATTTGGGGAACCAAGTCGCCTTAGTGTACTGATCATTACCGGAAAGTATCATCCAGTTTGGGTGAAAAAATATTTGCTGAGATTTCTGGAGATTCGTAATTTTTGGAAGCTTGGCAACACCTTTCCATGAAAGTGTCTCTCGCCAGTCACTGCTTAGGGCTACATCAAGAAGAAACAAAACATAGAGATATAACGTGAAACTACTTTATTGTGTCAAGTTTCAAGAAGCTAGCACAAACCGTGTTGGATTTAGAGTTCCAAATACATCTATCAATATAGGAGAAAACAGAGTGAAACCTAAAAATTCAAACTGTTACTGGAAATGAACGCTTCAACATAGAAGAATGAAACTTGGGTAACCAAGTTGCCTTAGTGTCCTGATCATTACCTGAAAGTATCATCCAGTTTGGGTGAAAAAATATTTGCTGAGATTTTGGAGATTCGTAATTTTTGGAAGCTTGGCAACCCCTTTCCATGAAAGTGTTTCTCGCCAGTCAGTGCTTAGGGCTAAATCAAGAGGAAACAAACACAGAGACAGAACGTGAAACTACTTTGTTGTGTCAAGTTTCAAGAAGCTAGCACAAACCGTGTTGGATTTAGAGTTCCAAATACATGTATCAATATAGGAGAAAACAGAGTGAAACCTAAAAATTCAAACTGTTACTGGAAATGAACGCTTCAACATAGAAGAACGAAATTTGGGGAACCAAGTCGCCTTAGTGTACTGATCATTACCTGAAAGTATCATCCAGTTTGGGTGAAAAAATATTTGCTGAGATTTCTTGAGATTCGTAATTTTTGGAAGCTTGGCAACCCCTTTCCATGAAAGTGTTTCTAGCCAGTCACTGCTTAGGGCTACATCAAGAGGAAACAAAACATAGAGATAGAATGTGAAACTACTTTATTGTGTCAAGTTTCAAGAAGCTAGCACAAACCGTGTTGGATTTAGAGTTCCAAATACATCTATCAATATAGGAGAAATAGAGTGAAGCCTAAAAATTCAAAACGTTACTGGAAATCAACGCTACAACATAGAAGAATGAAACTTGGGTAACCAAGTCGCCTTAGTGTACTGATCATTACCTGAAAGTATCATCCAGTTTGGGTGAAAAAAATATTTGCTGAGATTTCTGGAGATTCGTAATTTTTGGAAGCTTGGCAACCCCTTTCCATGAAAGTGTTTCTCGCCAGTCACTGCTTAGGGCTACATCAAGAGGAAACAAAACATAGAGATAGAACTTGAAACTACTTTATTGTGTCAACTTTCAAGAAGCTAGCACAAACCGTGTTAGATTTAGAGTTCCCAATACATGTATCAATATAGGAGAAAACAGAGTGAAACCTAAAAATTCAAACTGTTACTGGAAATGAATGCTTCAACATAGAAGAACGAAATTTGGGGAACCAAGTCGCCTTAGTGTACTGATCATTACCTGAAAGTATCATCCAGTTTGGGTGAAAAAATATTTGCTGAGATTTCGAGAGATTCGTAATTTTTGGAAGCTTGGCAACCCCTTTCCATTAAAGTGTTTCTCGCCAGTCGCTGCTTAGGGATACATCAAGAGGAAACAAAACATAGAGATAGAACGTGAAACTACTTTACAGTGTCAAGTTTCAAGAAGCTAGCACAAACCGTGTTGGATTTAGAGTTCCAAATACATGTATCAATATAGGAGAAAACAGAGTGAAACCTAAAAATTCAAAATGTTACTGCAAATGAACGCTTCAACATAGAAGAACGAAATTTGGGGAACCAAGTCGCGTTAGTGTCCTGATCATTACCTGAAAGTATCATCCAGTTTGGGTGAAAAAATATTTGCTGAGATTTTTGTAGATTCGTAATTTTTGGAAGCTTTGCAACACCTTTCCATGAAAGTGTTTCTCGCCAGTCACTGCTTAGGGCTACATCAAGAGGAAACAAAACATAGAGATAGAATGTGAAACTCCTTTATTCTGTCAAGTTTCAAGAAGCTAGCACAAACCGTGTTGGATTTAGAGTTCCAAATACATCTGTCAATATAGGAGAAAACAGAGTGAAACCTAAAAATTCAAACTGTTACTGGAAATTAACGCTTCAACATAGAAGAACCAAATTTGGGGAACCAAGTCGCCTTAGTGTACTGATCATTACCTGAAAGTATCATCCAGTTTCGGTGAAAAAATATTTGCTGAGATTTCTGGAGATTCGTAATTTTGGGAAGCTTGGCAACCCCTTTCCATGAAAGTGTTTCTCGCCAGTCACTGCTTATGGCTACATCAAGAGGAAACAAAACATAGAGATAAAACGTGAAACTACTTTATTGTGTCAAGTTTCAAGAAGCTAGCACAAACCTTTTTGGATTTAGAGTTCCAAATACATCTATCAATATAGGAGAAAACAGAGTGAAACCTAAAAATTCAAACTGTTACTGGAAATGAATGCTTCATCATAGAAGAACGAAATTTGGGGAACCCAGTCGCTTTAGTGTACTGATCATTACCTGAAAGTATCATCCAGTTTCGGTGAAAAAATATTTGCTGAGATTTCTGGAGATTCGTAATTTTTGGAAGCTTGGCAACCCCTTTCCATGAAAGTGTTTCTCGCCAGTCACTGCTTATGGCTACATCAAGAGGAAACAAAACATAGAGATAAAACGTGAAACTACTTTATTGTGTCAAGTTTCAAGAAGCTAGCACAAACCTTTTTGGATTTAGAGTTCCAAATACATCTATCAATATAGGAGAAAACAGAGTGAAACCTGAAAATTCAAACTGTTACTGGAAATGAACGCTTCAACATAGAAGAACGATATTTGGGGAACCAAGTCGCCTTAGTGTACTGATCATTACCGGAAAGTATCATCCAGTTTGGGTGAAAAAATATTTGCTGAGATTTCTGGAGATTCGTAATTTTTGGAAGCTTGGCAACACCTTTCCATGAAAGTGTCTCTCGCCAGTCACTGCTTAGGGCTACATCAAGAAGAAACAAAACATAGAGATATAACGTGAAACTACTTTATTGTGTCAAGTTTCAAGAAGCTAGCACAAACCGTGTTGGATTTAGAGTTCCAAATACATCTATCAATATAGGAGAAAACAGAGTGAAACCTAAAAATTCAAACTGTTACTGGAAATGAACGCTTCAACATAGAAGAATGAAATTTGGGGGACCAAGTTGCCTTAGTGTCCTGATCATTACCTGAAAGTATCATCCAGTTTGGGTGAAAAAATATTTGCTGAGATTTTGGAGATTCGTAATTTTTGGAAGCTTGGCAACCCCTTTCCATGAAAGTGTTTCTCGCCAGTCAGTGCTTAGGGCTAAATCAAGAGGAAACAAACACAGAGACAGAACGTGAAACTACTTTGTTGTGTCAAGTTTCAAGAAGCTAGCACAAACCGTGTTGGATTTAGAGTTCCAAATACATGTATCAATATAGGAGAAAACAGAGTGAAACCTAAAAATTCAAACTGTTACTGGAAATGAACGCTTCAACATAGAAGAACGAAATTTGGGGAACCAAGTCGCCTTAGTGTACTGATCATTACCTGAAAGTATCATCCAGTTTGGGTGAAAAAATATTTGCTGAGATTTCTTGAGATTCGTAATTTTTGGAAGCTTGGCAACCCCTTTCCATGAAAGTGTTTCTAGCCAGTCACTGCTTAGGGCTACATCAAGAGGAAACAAAACATAGAGATAGAACGTGAAACTACTTTATTGTGTCAAGTTTCAAGAAGCTAGCACAAACCGTGTTGGATTTAGAGTTCCAAATACACCTATCAATATAGGAGAAAACAGAGTGAAACCTAAAAATTCAAACTGTTACTGGAAATGAACGCTTCAACATAGAAGAATGACATTTGGGGAACCAAGTCGCCTTAGTGTACTGATCAATACCTGAAAGTATCATCTAGTTTGGGTGAAAAAATATTTGCTGAGATTTCTGGAGATTCGTAATTTTTGGAAGCTTGGCAACACCTTTCCATGAAAGTGTTTCTCGCCAGTCACTGCTTAGGGCTACATCAAGAGGAAACAAAACATAGAGATAGAATGTGAAACTACTTTATTGTGTCAAGTTTCAAGAAGCTAGCACAAACCGTGTTGGATTTAGAGTTCCAAATACATCTATCAATATAGGAGAAATAGAGTGAAGCCTAAAAATTCAAAACGTTACTGGAAATCAACGCTACAACATAGAAGAATGAAACTTGGGTAACCAAGTCGCCTTAGTGTACTGATCATTACCTGAAAGTATCATCCAGTTTGGGTGAAAAAAATATTTGCTGAGATTTCTGGAGATTCGTAATTTTTGGAAGCTTGGCAACCCCTTTCCATGAAAGTGTTTCTCGCCAGTCACTGCTTAGGGCTACATCAAGAGGAAACAAAACATAGAGATAGAACTTGAAACTACTTTATTGTGTCAACTTTCAAGAAGCTAGCACAAACCGTGTTGGATTTAGAGTTCCCAATACATGTATCAATATAGGAGAAAACAGAGTGAAACCTAAAAATTCAAACTGTTACTGGAAATGAATGCTTCAACATAGAAGAACGAAATTTGGGGAACCAAGTCGCCTTAGTGTACTGATCATTACCTGAAAGTATCATCCAGTTTGGGTGAAAAAATATTTGCTGAGATTTCGAGAGATTCGTAATTTTTGGAAGCTTGGCAACCCCTTTCCATTAAAGTGTTTCTCGCCAGTCGCTGCTTAGGGATACATCAAGAGGAAACAAAACATAGAGATAGAACGTGAAACTACTTTACAGTGTCAAGTTTCAAGAAGCTAGCACAAACCGTGTTGGATTTAGAGTTCCAAATACATGTATCAATATAGGAGAAAACAGAGTGAAACCTAAAAATTCAAAATGTTACTGCAAATGAACGCTTCAACATAGAAGAACGAAATTTGGGGAACCAAGTCGCGTTAGTGTCCTGATCATTACCTGAAAGTATCATCCAGTTTGGGTGAAAAAATATTTGCTGAGATTTTTGTAGATTCGTAATTTTTGGAAGCTTTGCAACACCTTTCCATGAAAGTGTTTCTCGCCAGTCACTGCTTAGGGCTACATCAAGAGGAAACAAAACATAGAGATAGAATGTGAAACTCCTTTATTCTGTCAAGTTTCAAGAAGCTAGCACAAACCGTGTTGGATTTAGAGTTCCAAATACATCTGTCAATATAGGAGAAAACAGAGTGAAACCTAAAAATTCAAACTGTTACTGGAAATTAACGCTTCAACATAGAAGAACCAAATTTGGGGAACCAAGTCGCCTTAGTGTACTGATCATTACCTGAAAGTATCATCCAGTTTCGGTGAAAAAATATTTGCTGAGATTTCTGGAGATTCGTAATTTTGGGAAGCTTGGCAACCCCTTTCCATGAAAGTGTTTCTCGCCAGTCACTGCTTATGGCTACATCAAGAGGAAACAAAACATAGAGATAAAACGTGAAACTACTTTATTGTGTCAAGTTTCAAGAAGCTAGCACAAACCTTTTTGGATTTAGAGTTCCAAATACATCTATCAATATAGGAGAAAACAGAGTGAAACCTAAAAATTCAAACTGTTACTGGAAATGAATGCTTCATCATAGAAGAACGAAATTTGGGGAACCCAGTCGCTTTAGTGTACTGATCATTACCTGAAAGTATCATCCAGTTTCGGTGAAAAAATATTTGCTGAGATTTCTGGAGATTCGTAATTTTTGGAAGCTTGGCAACCCCTTTCCATGAAAGTGTTTCTCGCCAGTCACTGCTTATGGCTACATCAAGAGGAAACAAAACATAGAGATAAAACGTGAAACTACTTTATTGTGTCAAGTTTCAAGAAGCTAGCACAAACCTTTTTGGATTTAGAGTTCCAAATACATCTATCAATATAGGAGAAAACAGAGTGAAACCTAAAAATTCAAACTGTTACTGGAAATGAACGCTTCAACATAGAAGAACGAAATTTGGGGAACCAAGTCGCCTTAGTGTAGTGATCATTACCTGAAAGTATCATCCAGTTTGGGTGAAAAAATATTTGCTGAGATTTCTGGAGATTCATAATTTTGGGAAGCTTGGCAACCCCTTTCAATGAAAGTGTTTCTCGCCAGTCACTGCTAAGGGCTACATCAAGAGGAAACAAAACATAGAGATAGAACTTGAAACTACTGTATTGTGTCAAGTTTCAAGAAGCTAGCACAAACCGTGTTGGATTTAGTGTTCCAAATACACCTATCAATATAGGAGAAAACAGAGTGAAACCTAAAAATTCAAACTGTTACTGGAAATGAATGCTTCATCACAGAAGAACGAAATTTGGGGAACCCAGTCGCTTTAGTGTACTGATCATTACCTGAAAGTATCATCCAGTTTCGGTGAAAAAATATTTGCTGAGATTTCTGGAGATTCGTAATTTTTGGAAGCTTGGCAACCCCTTTCCATGAAAGTGTTTCTCGCCAGTCAGTGCTTAGGGCTAAATCAAGAGGAAACAAACACAGAGACAGAACGTGAAACTACTTTGTTGTGTCAAGTTTCAAGAAGCTAGCACAAACCGTGTTGGATTTAGAGTTCCAAATACATGTATCAATATAGGAGAAAACAGAGTGAAACCTAAAAATTCAAACTGTTACTGGAAATGAACGCTTCAACATAGAAGAACGAAATTTGGGGAACCAAGTCGCCTTAGTGTACTGATCATTACCTGAAAGTATCATCCAGTTTGGGTGAAAAAATATTTGCTGAGATTTCTTGAGATTCGTAATTTTTGGAAGCTTGGCAACCCCTTTCCATGAAAGTGTTTCTCGCCAGTCACTGCTTAGGGCTACATCAAGAGGAAATAAAACATAGAGATAGAACCTGAAACTACTTTATTGTGTCAAGTTTCAAGAAGCTAGCACAAACCGTGTTGGATTTAGAGTTCCAAATACACCTATCAATATAGGAGAAAACAGAGTGAAACCTAAAAATTCAAACTGTTACTGGAAATGAACGCTTCAACATAGAAGAACGAAATTTGGGGAACCAAGTCGCATTAGTGTGCTTATCATTACCTGAAAGTATCATCCAGTTTGGGTGAAAAAATATTTGCTGAGATTTCTTGAGATTCGTAATTTTTGGAAGCTTGGCAACACCTTTCCATGAAAGTGTTTCTCGCCAGTCACTGCTTAGGGCTACATCAAGAGGAAACAAAACATAGAGATAGAACGTGAAACTACTTTATTGTGTCAAGTTTCAAGAAGCTAGCACAAACCGTGTTGGATTTAGAGTTCCAAATACATCTATCAATATAGGAGAAAACAGAGTGAAACCTAAAAATTCAAACTGTTACTGGAAATGAATGCTTCAACATAGAAGAACGAAATTTGGGGAACCAAGTCGCCTTAGTGTACTGATCATTACCTGAAAGTATCATCCAGTTTGGGTGAAAAAATATTTGCTGAGATTTCTGGAGATTCGTAATTTTGGGAAGCTTGGCAACCCCTTTCCATGAAAGTGTTTCTCGCCAGTCACTGCTAAGGGCTACATCAAGAAGAAACAAAACATAGAGATAGAACGTGAAACTACTTTATTGTGTCAAGTTTCAAGAAGCTAGCACAAACCGTGTTGGATTTAGAGTTCCAAATACATCTATCAATATAGGAGAAAACAGAGTGAAACCTAAAAATTCAAACTGTTACTGGAAATGAACGCTTCAACATAGAAGAATGAAATTTGGGGGACCAATTCGCCTTAGTGTCCTGATCATTACCTGAAAGTATCATCCAGTTTGGGTGAAAAAATATTTGCTGAGATTTCTGGAGATTCGTAATTTCTGGAAGCTTGGCAACCCCTTTCCATGAAAGTGTTTCTCGCCAGTCACTGCTTAGGGCTACATCAAGAGGAAACAAAACATAGAGATAGAACTTGAAACTACTTTATTGTGTCAAGTTTCAAGAAGCTAGCACAAACCGTGTTGGATTTAGAGTTCCAAATACATGTATCAATATAGGAGAAAACAGAGTGAAACCTAAAAATTCAAACTGTTACTGGGAATGAACGCTTCAACATAGAAGAACGAAATTTGGCGAACCAAGTCGCCTTAGTGTACTGATCATTACCTGAAAGTATAATCCAGTTTGGGTGAAAAAATATTTGCTGAGATTTCTGGAGATTCGTAATTTTTGGAAGCTTGGCAACACCTTTCCATGAAAGTGTTTCTCGCCAGTTAATGCTTAGGGCTACATCAAGAGGAAACAAAACATAGAGATAGAACGTGAAACTACTTTATTGTGTCAAGTTTGAAGAAGCTAGCACAAACCGTGTTGGATTTAGAGTTCCAAATACATGTATCAATATAGGAGAAAACAGAGTGAAACCTGAAAATTCAAACTGTTACTGGAAATGAACGCTTCAACATAGAAGAACGATATTTGGGGAACCAAGTCGCCTTAGTGTACTGATCATTACCGGAAAGTATCATCCAGTTTGGGTGAAAAAATATTTGCTGAGATTTCTGGAGATTCGTAATTTTTGGAAGCTTGGCAACACCTTTCCATGAAAGTGTTTCTCGCCAGTCACTGCTTAGGGCTACATCAAGAAGAAACAAAACATAGAGATAGAACGTGAAACTACGTTATTGTGTCAAGTTTCAAGAAGCTAGCACAAACCGTGTTGGATTTAGAGTTCCAAATACATCTATCAATATAGGAGAAAACAGAGTGAAACCTAAAAATTCAAACTGTTACTGGAAATGAACGCTTCAACATAGAAGAATGAAATTTGGGGGACCAAGTTGCCTTAGTGTCCTGATCATTACCTGAAAGTATCATCCAGTTTGGGTGAAAAAATATTTGCTGAGATTTTGGAGATTCGTAATTTTTGGAAGCTTGGCAACCCCTTTCCATGAAAGTGTTTCTCGCCAGTCAGTGCTTAGGGCTAAATCAAGAGGAAACAAACACAGAGACAGAACGTGAAACTACTTTGTTGTGTCAAGTTTCAAGAAGCTAGCACAAACCGTGTTGGATTTAGAGTTCCAAATACATGTATCAATATAGGAGAAAACAGAGTGAAACCTAAAAATTCAAACTGTTACTGGAAATGAACGCTTCAACATAGAAGAACGAAATTTGGGGAACCAAGTCGCCTTAGTGTACTGATCATTACCTGAAAGTATCATCCAGTTTGGGTGAAAAAATATTTGCTGAGATTTCTTGAGATTCGTAATTTTTGGAAGCTTGGCAACCCCTTTCCATGAAAGTGTTTCTAGCCAGTCACTGCTTAGGACTACATCAAGAGGAAACAAAACATAGAGATAGAACTTGAAACTACTTTATTGTGTCAAGTTTCAAGAAGCTAGCACAAACCGTGTTGGATTTAGTGTTCCAAATACACCTATCAATATAGGAGAAAACAGAGTGAAACCTAAAAATTCAAACTGTTACTGGAAATGAATGCTTCATCATAGAAGAACGAAATTTGGGGAACCCAGTCGCTTTAGTGTACTGATCATTACCTGAAAGTATCATCCAGTTTCGGTGAAAAAATATTTGCTGAGATTTCTGGAGATTCGTAATTTTTGGAAGCTTGGCAACCCCTTTCCATGAAAGTGTTTCTCGCCAGTCACTGCTTATGGCTACATCAAGAGGAAACAAAACATAGAGATAAAACGTGAAACTACTTTATTGTGTCACGTTTCAAGAAGCTAGCACAAACCTTTTTGGATTTAGAGTTCCAAATACATCTATCAATATAGGAGAAAACAGAGTGAAACCTAAAAATTCAAACTGTTACTGGAAATGAACGCTTCAACATAGAAGAACGAAATTTGGGGAACCAAGTCGCCTTAGTGTAGTGATCATTACCTGAAAGTATCATCCAGTTTGGGTGAAAAAATATTTGCTGAGATTTCTGGAGATTCGTAATTTTGGGAAGCTTGGCAACCCCTTTCCATGAAAGTGTTTCTCGCCAGTCACTGCTAAGGGCTACATCAAGAGGAAACAAAACATAGAGATAGAACTTGAAACTACTGTGTTGTGTCAAGTTTCAAGAAGCTAGCACAAACCGTGTTGGATTTAGTGTTCCAAATACACCTATCAATATAGGAGAAAACAGAGTGAAACCTAAAAATTCAAACTGTTACTGGAAATGAATGCTTCATCATAGAAGAACGAAATTTGGGGAACCCAGTCGCTTTAGTGTACTGATCATTACCTGAAAGTATCATCCAGTTTCGGTGAAAAAATATTTGCTGAGATTTCTGGAGATTCGTAATTTTTGGAAGCTTGGCAACCCCTTTCCATGAAAGTGTTTCTCGCCAGTCAGTGCTTAGGGCTAAATCAAGAGGAAACAAACACAGAGACAGAACGTGAAACTACTTTGTTGTGTCAAGTTTCAAGAAGCTAGCACAAACCGTGTTGGATTTAGAGTTCCAAATACATGTATCAATATAGGAGAAAACAGAGTGAAACCTAAAAATTCAAACTGTTACTGGAAATGAACGCTTCAACATAGAAGAACGAAATTTGGGGAACCAAGTCGCCTTAGTGTACTGATCATTACCTGAAAGTATCATCCAGTTTGGGTGAAAAAATATTTGCTGAGATTTCTTGAGATTCGTAATTTTTGGAAGCTTGGCAACCCCTTTCCATGAAAGTGTTTCTCGCCAGTCACTGCTTAGGGCTACATCAAGAGGAAATAAAACATAGAGATAGAACCTGAAACTACTTTATTGTGTCAAGTTTCAAGAAGCTAGCACAAACCGTGTTGGATTTAGAGTTCCAAATACACCTATCAATATAGGAGAAAACAGAGTGAAACCTAAAAATTCAAACTGTTACTGGAAATGAACGCTTCAACATAGAAGAACGAAATTTGGGGAACCAAGTCGCATTAGTGTGCTTATCATTACCTGAAAGTATCATCCAGTTTGGGTGAAAAAATATTTGCTGAGATTTCTTGAGATTCGTAATTTTTGGAAGCTTGGCAACACCTTTCCATGAAAGTGTTTCTCGCCAGTCACTGCTTAGGGCTACATCAAGAGGAAACAAAACATAGAGATAGAACGTGAAACTACTTTATTGTGTCAAGTTTCAAGAAGCTAGCACAAACCGTGTTGGATTTAGAGTTCCAAATACATCTATCAATATAGGAGAAAACGGAGTGAAACCTAAAAATTCAAACTGTTACTGGAAATGAATGCTTCAACATAGAAGAACGAAATTTGGGGAACCAAGTCGCCTTAGTGTACTGATCATTACCTGAAAGTATCATCCAGTTTGGGTGAAAAAATA
This sequence comes from Spermophilus citellus, assembly GCF_964194105.1. NCBI lineage: Eukaryota > Metazoa > Chordata > Mammalia > Rodentia > Sciuridae > Spermophilus > Spermophilus citellus. The sequence continues at coordinate 789,363 of NW_027673024.1, read as the reverse complement.
TTTGCTGAGATTTCTGGAGATTCGTAATTTTGGGAAGCTTGGCAACCCCTTTCCATGAAAGTGTTTCTCGCCAGTCACTGCTTAGGGCTACATCAAGAAGAAACAAAACATAGAGATAGAACGTGAAACTACTTTATTGTGTCAAGTTTCAAGAAGCTAGCACAAACCGTGTTGGATTTAGAGTTCCAAATACATCTATCAATATAGGAGAAAACAGAGTGAAACCTAAAAATTCAAACTGTTACTGGAAATGAACGCTTCAACATAGAAGAATGAAATTTGGGGGACCAATTCGCCTTAGTGTCCTGATCATTACCTGAAAGTATCATCCAGTTTGGGTGAAAAAATATTTGCTGAGATTTCTGGAGATTCGTAATTTTGGGAAGCTTGGCAACCCCTTTCAATGAAAGTGTTTCTCGCCAGTCAGTGCTTAGGGCTAAATCAAGAGGAAACAAACACAGAGACAGAACGTGAAACTACTTTGTTGTGTCAAGTTTCAAGAAGCTAGCACAAACCGTGTTGGATTTACAGTTCCAAATACATCTATCAATATAGGAGAAAACAGAGTGAAACCTAAAAATTCAAACTGTTACTGGAAATGAACGCTTCAACATAGAAGAACGAAATTTGGGGAACCAAGTCGCCTTAGTGTACTGATCATTACCTGAAAGTATCATCCAGTTTGGGTGAAAAAATATTTGCTGAGATTTCTTGAGATTCGTAATTTTTGGAAGCTTGGCAACCCCTTTCCATGAAAGTGTTTCTCGCCAGTCACTGCTTAGGGCTACATCAAGAGGAAACAAAACATAGAGATAGAACCTGAAACTACTTTATTGTGTCAAGTTTCAAGAAGCTAGCACAAACCGTGTTGGATTTAGAGTTCCAAATACACCTATCAATATAGGAGAAAACAGAGTGAAACCTAAAAATTCAAACTGTTACTGGAAATGAACGCTTCAACATAGAAGAACGAAATTTGGGGAACCAAGTCGCATTAGTGTGCTGATCATTACCTGAAAGTATCATCCAGTTTGGGTGAAAAAATATTTGCTGAGATTTCTTGAGATTCGTAATTTTTGGAAGCTTGGCAACACCTTTCCATGAAAGTGTTTCTCGCCAGTCACTGCTTAGGGCTACATCAAGAGGAAACAAAACATAGAGATAGAATGTGAAACTACTTTATTGTGTCAAGTTTCAAGAAGCTAGTACAAACCGTGTTGGATTTAGAGTTCCAAATACATCTATCAGTATAGGAGAAAATAGAGTGAAACCTAAAAATTCAAAATGTTACTGGAAATAAACGCTTCAACATAGAAGAACGAAACTTGGGTAACCAAGTCGCCTTAGTGTACTGATCATTACCTGAAGGTATCATCCAGTTTGGGTGAAAAAATATTTGCTGAGATTTCTGGAGATTCGTAATTTTTGGAAGCTTGGCAACACCTTTCCATGAAAGTGTTTCTCACAAGTCACTGCTTAGGGCTACATCAAGAGGAAACAAAAAATAGAGATAGAACGTGAAACTCCTTTATTGTGTCAAGTTTCAAGAAGCTAGCACAAACCGTGTTGGATTTAGAGTTCCAAATACATCTATCAATATAGAAGACAACAGAGTGAAACCTAAAAATTCAAACTGTTACTGGAAATGAACACTTCAACATAAAAGAACGAAATTTGGGGAACCAAGTCGCCTTAGTGTACTGATCATTACCTGAAAGTATCATCCAGTTTCGGTGAAAAAATATTTGCTGAGATTTCTGGAGATTCGTAATTTTTGGAAGCTTGGCAACCCCTTTCTATGAAAGTGTTTCTCGCCAGTCACTGCTTAGGGTTACATCAAGAGGAAACAAAACATAGAGATAGAACGTGAAACTACATTATTGTGTCAAGTTTCAAGAAGCTAGCACAAACCTTTTTGGATTTAGAGTTCCAAATACATCTATCAATATAGGAGAAAACAGAATGAAACCTAAAAATTCAAACTGTTACTGGAAATGAACGCTTCAACATAGAAGAACGAAATTTGGGGAACCAAGTCGCCTTAGTGTACTGATTATTACCTGAAAGTATCATCCAGTTTGGGTGAAAAAATATTTGCTGAGATTTCTGGAGATTCGTAATTTTGGGAATCTTGGCAACTTCTTTCCATGAAAGTGTTTCTCGCCAGTCACTGCTCTGGGCTACATCAAGAGGAAACAAAACATAGAGATAGAACGTGAAACTACTGTATTGTGTCAAGTTTCAAGAAGCTAGCACAAACCGTGTTGGATTTAGAGTTCCAAATACACCTATCAATATAGGAGAAAACAGAGTGAAACCTAAAAATTCAAACTGTTACTGGAAATGAATGCTTCATCATAGAAGAACGAAATTTGGGGAACCCAGTCGCTTTAGTGTACTGACCATTACCTGAAAGTATCATCCAGTTTCGGTGAAAAAATATTTGCTGAGATTTCTGGAGATTCGTATTTTTTGGAAGCTTGGCAACCCCTTTCCATGAAAGTGTTTCTCGCCAGTCACTGCCTAGGGCTACATCAAGAGGAAACAAAACATAGAGATAGAACTTGAAACTACTGTATTGTGTCAAGTTTCAAGAAGCTAGCACAAACCTTGTTGGATTTAGAGTTCCAAATACATCTATCAATATAGGAGAAAACAGAGTGAAACCTAAAAATTCAAACTGTTACTGGAAATGAACGCTTCAACATAGAAGAACGAAATTTGGGGAACCAAGTCGCCTTAGTGTACTGATCATTACCTGAAAGTATAATCCAGTTTGGGTGAAAAAATATTTGCTGAGATTTCTGGAGATTCGTAATTTTGGGAAGCTTGGCAACCCCTTTCCATGAAAGTGTTTCTCGCCAGTCACTGCTTAGGGCTACATCAAGAGGAAACAAAACATAGAGATAGAACGTGAAACTACTTTATTGTGTCAAGTTTCAAGAAGCTAGCACAAACCGTGTTGGATTTAGAGTTCCAAATACACCTATCAATATAGGAGAAAACAGAGTGAAACCTAAAAATTCAAACTGTTACTGGAAATGAACGATTCAACATAGAAGAACTAAATTTGGGGAAGCATGTCACCTTAGTGTACTGATCATTACCTGAAAGTATCATCCAGTTTCGGTTAAAAAATATTTGCTGAGATTTCTGGAGATTCGTAATTTTTGGAAGCTTGGCAACACCTTTCCATGAAAGTGTTTCTCGCCAGTCACTGCTTATGGCTACATCAAGAGGAAACAAAAAATAGAGATAGAACGTGAAACTCCTTTATTGTGTCAAGTTTCAAGAAGCTAGCACAAACCGTGTTGGATTTAGAGTTCCAAATACATCTATCAATATAGAAGACAACAGAGTGAAACCTAAAAATTCAAAATGTTACTGGAAATGAACGCTTCAACATAGAAGAACGAAACTTGGGGAACCAAGTCGCCTTAGTGTACTGATCATTACCTGAAAGTATCATCCAGTTTGGGTGAAAAAATATTTGCTGAGATTTCTGGAGATTCGTAAGTTTTGGAAGCTTGGCAACCCCTTTCCATGAAAGTGTTTCTCGCAACTCACTGCTTAGGGCTACATCAAGAGGAAACAAAACATAGAGATAGAACGTGAGACTACTTTATTGTGTCAAGTTTCAAGAAGCTCGCACAAACCGTGTTGGATTTAGAGTTCCCAATACATGTATCAATATAGGAGAAAACAGAGTGAAACCTAAAAATTCAAAAGGTTACTGGAAATGAACGCTTCAACATAGAAGAACGAAATTTGGGGAACCAAGTCGCCTTAGTGTACTGATCATTACCTGAAAGTATCATCCAGTTTGGGTGAAAAAATATTTGCTGAGATTTCTGGAGATTCGTAATTTCTGGAAGCTTGGCAACCCCTTTCCATGAAAGTGATTCTTGCCAGTCACTGCTTAGGGCTACATCAAGAGGAAACAAAACATAGAGATAGAACTTGAAACTACTTTATTGTGTCAAGTTTCAAGAAGCTAGCTCAAACCGTGTTGGATTTAGAGTTCCAAATACATCTATCAATATAGGAGAAAACAGAGTGAAACCTAAAAATTCAAACTGTTACTGGAAATGAACGCTTCAACATAGAAGAACGAAATTTGGGGAACCAAGTCGCCTTAGTGTACTGATCATTACCTGAAAGTATCATCCAGTTTGGGTGAAAAAATATTTGCTGAGATTTCTGGAGATTCGTAATTTTTGGAAGCTTGGCAACCCCTTTCCATGAAAGTGTTTCTCGCCAGTCACTGCTTTGGGCTACATCAAGAGGAAACAAAACATAGAGATAGAACTTGAAACTACTTTATTGTGTCAAGTTTCAAGAAGCTAGCACAAACCGTGTTGGATTTAGAGTTCCAAATACATCTATCAATATAGGAGAAAACAGAGTGAAACCTAAAAATTCAAACTGTTACTGGAAATGAACGCTTCAATATAGAAGAACAAAATTTGGGGAACCAAGTCGCCTTAGTGTACTGATCCTCACCTGAAAATATCATCCAGTTTCGGTGAAAAAATATTTGCTGAGATTTCTGGAGATTCGTAATTTTTGGAAGCTTGGCAACCCTTTCCATGAAAGTGTTTCTCGCCAGTCACTGCTTAGGGCTACATCAAGCGGAAACAAAACATAGAGATAGAACTTGAAACTACTTTACTGTGTCACGTTTCAAGAAGCTAGCATAAACAGTTCTGGATTTAGAGTTCCAAATACATGTATCAATATAGGAGAAAACAGAGTGAAACCTAAAAATTCAAACTGTTACTGGAAATGAACGCTTCAACATAGAAGAACGAAATTTGGGGAACGAAGTCATCTTAGTGTACTGATCATTACCTGAAAGTGTCATCCAGTTTGGGTGAAAAAATATTTGCTGAGATTTCTGGAGATTCGTAATTTTTGGAAGCTTGGCAACCCTTTCCATGAAAGTGTTTCTCGCCAGTCACTGCTTAGGGATACATCAAGAGGAAACAAAACATAGAGATAGAACGTGAAACTACTTTATTGTGTCAAGTTTCAAGAAGCTAGCACAAACCGTGTTGGATTTAGAGTTCCAAATACATGTATCAATATTGGAGAAAACACAGTGAAACCTAAAAATTCAAACTGTTACTGGAAATGAAAGCTTCAACATAGAAGAGCGAAATTTGGGGCACCAAGTCGCCTTAGTGTACTGATCATTACCTGAAAGTATCATCCAGTTTCGGTGAAAAAATATTTGCTGAGATTTCTGGAGATTCGTAATTTTTGGAAGCTTGGCAACCCCTTTCCATGAAAGTGTTTCTCGCCAGTCACTGCTTAGGGCTACTGTGAAACTACATTATTGTGTCAAGTTTCAAGAAGCTAGCACAAACCGTGTTGGGTTTAGAGTTCCAAATACATCTATCAATATAGAAGAAAACAGAGTGAAACCTAAAAATTCAAACTGTTACTGGAAATGAACGCTTCAACATAGAAGAACGAAATTTGGGGAACCAAGTTGCCTTAGTGTACTGATCATTACCTGAAAGTATCATCCAGTTTGGGTGAAAAAATATTTGCTGAGATTTCTGGAGATTCGTAATTTTTGGAAGCTTGGCAACACCTTTCCATGAAAGTGTTTCTCGCCAGTCACTGCTTAGGGCTACATCAAGAGGAAACAAAACATAGAGATAGAACGTGAAACTACTTTATTGTGTCAAGTTTCAAGAAGCTAGCACAAACCGTGTTGGATTTAGAGTTCCAAATACATGTATCAATATAGGAGAAAACAGAGTGAAACCTAAAAATCAAACTGTTACTGGAAATGAACGCTTCAACATAGAAGAGCGAAATTTGGGGCACCAAGTCGCCTTAGTGTACTGATCATTACCTGAAAGTATCATCCAGTTTCGGTGTAAAAATATTTGCTGAGATTTCTGGAGATTCGTAATTTTTGGAAGCTTGGCAACCCCTTTCCATGAAAGTGTTTCTCGCCAGTCACTGCTTAGGGCTACATCAAGAGGAAACAAAACATAGAGATAGAACGTGAAACTACTTTATTGTGTCAAGTTTCAAGAAGCTAGCACAAACCGTGTTGGGTTTAGAGTTCCAAATACATCTATCAATATAGGAGAAAACAGAGTGAAACCTAAAAATTCAAACTGTTACTGGAAATGAACGCTTCAACATAGAAGAACGAAATTTGGGGAACCAAGTCGCCTTAGTGTACTGATCATTACCTGAAAGTATCATCCAGTTTGGGTGAAAAAATATTTGCTGAGATTTCTGGATATTCGTAATTTTTGGAAGCTTGGCAACACCTTTCCATGAAAGTGTTTTTCGCCAGTCACTGCTTAGGGCTACATCAAGAGGAAACAAAACATAGAGATAGAACGTGAAACTCCTTTATTGTGTCAAGTTTCAAGAAGCTAGCACAAACCGTGTTGGATTTAGAGTTCCAAATACATCTATCAATATAGGAGAAAACAGAGTGAAACCTAAAAATTCAAACTGTTACTGGAAATGAACGCTTCAACATAGAAGAACGAAATTTGGGGAACCAAGTCGCCTTAGTGTACTGATCATTACCTGAAAGTATCATCCAGTTTGGGTGAAAAAATATTTGCTGAGATTTCTGGAGATTCGTAATTTTTGGAAGCTTGGCAACCCCTTTCCATGAAAGTGTTTCTCGCCAGTCACTGCTTAGGGCTACATCAAGAGGAAACAAAACATAGAGATAGAACGTGAAACTCCTTTATTGTGTCAAGTTTCAAGAAGCTAGCACAAACCGTGTTGGATTTAGGGTTCCAAATACATGTATCAATATAGGAGAAAACAGAGTGAAACCTAAAAATTCAAACTGTTACTGGAAATGAACGCTTCAACATAGAAGAACGAAATATGGGGAACCAAGTCGCCTTAGTGTACTGATCATTACCTGAAAGTATCATCCAGTTTGGGTGAAAAAATATTTGCTGAGATTTCTGGAGATTCGTAATTTTTGGAAGCTTGGCAACACCTTTCCATGAAAGTGTTTCTCGCCAGTCACTGCTTAGGGCTACATCAAGAGGAAACAAAACATAGAGATAGAACCTGAAACTCCTTTATTGTGTCAAGTTTCAAGAAGCTAGCACAAACCGTGTTGGATTTAGAGTTCCAAATACACCTATCAATATAGGAGAAAACAGAGTGAAACCTAAAAATTCAAACTGTTACTGGAAATGAACGCTTCAAAATAGAAGAACGAAATTTGGGGAACCAAGTCGTCTTAGTGTACTGATCATCACCTGAAAGTATCATCCAGTTTGGGTGAAAAAATATTTGCTGAGATTTCTGGAGATTCGTAATTTTTGGAAGCTTGGCAACACCTTTCCATGAAAGTGTTTCTCGCCAGTCACTGCTTAGGGCTACATCAAGAGGAAACAAAACATAGAGATAGAACGTGAAACTACTTTATTGTGTCAAGTTTCAAGAAGCTAGCACAAACCGTGTTGGATTTAGAGTTCCAAATACATGTATCAATATTGGAGAAAACACAGTGAAACCTAAAAATTCAAACTGTTACTGGAAATGAAAGCTTCAACATAGAAGAGCGAAATTTGGGGCACCAAGTCGCCTTAGTGTACTGATCATTACCTGAAAGTATCATCCAGTTTCGGTGAAAAAATATTTGCTGAGATTTCTGGAGATTCGTAATTTTTGGAAGCTTGGCAACCCCTTTCCATGAAAGTGTTTCTCGCCAGTCACTGCTTAGGGCTACTGTGAAACTACATTATTGTGTCAAGTTTCAAGAAGCTAGCACAAACCGTGTTGGGTTTAGAGTTCCAAATACATCTATCAATATAGAAGAAAACAGAGTGAAACCTAAAAATTCAAACTGTTACTGGAAATGAACGCTTCAACATAGAAGAACGAAATTTGGGGAACCAAGTCGCCTTAGTGTACTGATCATTACCTGAAAGTATCATCCAGTTTGGGTGAAAAAATATTTGCTGAGATTTCTGGAGATTCGTAATTTTTGGAAGCTTGGCAACACCTTTCCATGAAAGTGTTTCTCGCCAGTCACTGCTTAGGGCTACATCAAGAGGAAACAAAACATAGAGAGAGAACGTGAAACTCCTTCATTTTGTCAAGTTTCAAGAAGCTAGCACAAACCGTGTTGGATTTAGATTTCCAAATACACCTATCAATATAGGAGAAAACAGAGTGAAACCTAAAAATTCAAACTGTTACTGGAAATGAACGCTTCAACATAGAAGAACGAAATTTGGGGAACCAAGTCGCCTTAGTGTACTGATCATTACCTGAAAGTATCATCCAGTTTGGGTGAAAAAATATTTGCTGAGATTTCTGGATATTCGTAATTTTTGGAAGCTTGGAAACACCTTTCCATGAAAGTGTTTTTCGCCAGTCACTGCTTAGGGCTACATCAAGAGGAAACAAAACATAGAGATAGAACGTGAAACTCCTTTATTGTGTCAAGTTTCAAGAAGCTAGCACAAACCGTGTTGGATTTAGAGTTCCAAATACACCTATCAATATAGGAGAAAACAGAGTGAAACCTAAAAATTCAAACTGTTACTGGAAATGAACGCTTCAACATAGAAGAACGAAATTTGGGGAACCAAGTCGCATTAGTGTACTGATCATTACCTGAAAGAATCATCCAGTTTGGGTGAAAAAATATTTGCTGAGATTTCTGGAGATTCGTAATTTTTGGAAGCTTGGCAACCCCTTTCCATGAAAGTGTTTCTCGCCAGTCACTGCTTAGGGCTACATCAAGATGAAACAAAACATAGAGATAGAATGTGAAACTCCTTTATTGTGTCAAGTTTCAAGAAGCTAGCACAAACCGTGTTGGATTTAGGGTTCCAAATACACGTATCAATATAGGAGAAAACAGAGTGAAACCTAAAAATTCAAACTGTTACTGCAAATGAACGCTTCAACATAGAAGAACGAAATTTGGGGAACAAAGTCGCCTTAGTGTACTGATCATTACCTGAAAGTATCATCCAGTTTGGGTGAAAAAATATTTGCTGAGATTTCTGGAGATTCGTAATTTTGGAAGCTTGGCAACCCCTTTCCATGAAAGTGTTTCTCGCCAGTCACTGCTTAGGGATACATCAAGAGGAAACAAAACATAGAGATAGAACGTGAAAGTACTTTATTGTGTCAAGTTTCAAGAAGCTAGCACAAACCGTGTTGGATTTAGAGTTCCAAATACATCTATCAATATAGGAGAAAATAGAGTGAAACCTAAAAATTCAAACTGTTACTGCAAATGAACGCTTCAACATAGAAGAACGAAATTTGGGGAACCAAGTCGCCTTAGTGTACTGATCATTACCTGAAAGTATCATCCAGTTTGGGTGAAAAAATATTTGCTGAGATTTCTGGAGATTCGTAATTTTTGGAAGCTTGGCAACCCCTTTCCATGAAAGTGTTTCTCGCCAGTCACTGCTTAGGGCTACATCAAGAGGAAACAAAACATAGAGATAGAACGTGAAACTACTTTATTGTGTCAAGTTTCAAGAAGCTAGCACAAACCGTGTTGGATTTAGAGTTCCAAATACATGTATCAATATAGGAGAAAACAGAGTAAAACCTAAAAATTCAAACTGTTACTGGAAATGAACGCGTCAACATAGAAAAACGAAATTTGGGGCATCAAGTTGCCTTAGTGTACTGATCATTACCTGAAAGTATCATCCAGTTTGGGTGAAAAAATATTTGCTGAGATTTCTGGAGATTCGTAATTTTTGGAAGCTTGGCAACCCCTTTCCATGAAAGTGTTTCTCGCCAGTCACTGCTTAGGGCTACATCAAGAGGAAACAAAACATAGAGATAGAACGTGAAACTACTTTATTTTGTCAAGTTTCAAGAAGCTAGCGCAAACCGTGTTGAATTTAGAGTTCCAAATACACCTATCAATATAGGAGAAAACAGAGTGAAACCTAAAAATTCAAACTGTTACTGCAAATGAACGCTTCAACATAGAAGAACGAATTTTGGGGAACCAAGTCGCCTTAGTGTACTGATCATTACCTGAAAGTATCATCCAGTTTGGGTGAAAAAATATTTGCTGAGATTTCTGGAGATTCGTAATTTTTGGAAGCTTGGCAACACCTTTCCATGAAAGTGTTTCTCGCCAGTCACTGCTTAGGGCTACATCAAGAGGAAACAAAACATAGAGATAGAACGTGAAACTACTTTACTGTGTCAAGTTTCAAGAAGCTAGCACAAACCGTGTTGTATTTAGAGTTCCAAATACACCAATCAATATAGGAGAAAACAGAGTGAAACCTAAAAATTCAAACTGTTACTGGAAATGAACGCTTCAACATAGAAGAACGAAATTTGGGGAACCAAGTCGCCTTAGTGTACTGATCATTACCTGAAAGTATCATCCAGTTTGGGTGAAAAAATATTTGCTGAGATTTCTGGAGATTCGTAATTTTTGGAAGCTTGGCAACACCTTTCCATGAAAGTGTTTTTCGCCAGTCACTGCTTAGGGCTACATCAAGAGGAAACAAAACATAGAGATAGAACGTGAAACTACTTTATTGTGTCAAGTTTCAAGAAGCTAGCACAAACCGTGTTGGATTTAGAGTTCCAAATACATGTATCAATATTGGAGAAAACACAGTGAAACCTAAAAATTCAAACTGTTACTGGAAATGAAAGCTTCAACATAGAAGAGCGAAATTTGGGGCACCAAGTCGCCTTAGTGTACTGATCATTACCTGAAAGTATCATCCAGTTTCGGTGAAAAAATATTTGCTGAGATTTCTGGAGATTCGTAATTTTTGGAAGCTTGGCAACCCCTTTCCATGAAAGTGTTTCTCGCCAGTCACTGCTTAGGGCTACTGTGAAACTACATTATTGTGTCAAGTTTCAAGAAGCTAGCACAAACCGTGTTGGGTTTAGAGTTCCAAATACATCTATCAATATAGAAGAAAACAGAGTGAAACCTAAAAATTCAAACTGTTACTGGAAATGAACGCTTCAACATAGAAGAACGAAATTTGGGGAACCAAGTCGCCTTAGTGTACTGATCATTACCTGAAAGTATCATCCAGTTTGGGTGAAAAAATATTTGCTGAGATTTCTGGAGATTCGTAATTTTTGGAAGCTTGGCAACACCTTTCCATGAAAGTGTTTCTCGCCAGTCACTGCTTAGGGCTACATCAAGAGGAAACAAAACATAGAGATAGAACGTGAAACTACTTTATTGTGTCAAGTTTCAAGAAGCTAGCACAAACCGTGTTGGATTTAGAGTTCCAAATACATGTATCAATATAGGAGAAAACAGAGTGAAACCTAAAAATCAAACTGTTACTGGAAATGAACGCTTCAACATAGAAGAGCGAAATTTGGGGCACCAAGTCGCCTTAGTGTACTGATCATTACCTGAAAGTATCATCCAGTTTCGGTGAAAAAATATTTGCTGAGATTTCTGGAGATTCGTAATTTTTGGAAGCTTGGCAACACCTTTCCATGAAAGTGTTTCTCGCCAGTCACTGCTTAGGGCTACATCAAGAGGAAACAAAACATAGAGATAGAACCTGAAACTCCTTTATTGTGTCAAGTTTCAAGAAGCTAGCACAAACCGTGTTGGATTTAGAGTTCCAAATACACCTATCAATATAGGAGAAAACAGAGTGAAACCTAAAAATTCAAACTGTTACTGGAAATGAACGCTTCAAAATAGAAGAACGAAATTTGGGGAACCAAGTCGTCTTAGTGTACTGATCATCACCTGAAAGTATCATCCAGTTTGGGTGAAAAAATATTTGCTGAGATTTCTGGAGATTCGTAATTTTTGGAAGCTTGGCAACACCTTTCCATGAAAGTGTTTCTCGCCAGTCACTGCTTAGGGCTACATCAAGAGGAAACAAAACATAGAGATAGAACGTGAAACTACTTTATTGTGTCAAGTTTCAAGAAGCTAGCACAAACCGTGTTGGATTTAGAGTTCCAAATACATGTATCAATATTGGAGAAAACACAGTGAAACCTAAAAATTCAAACTGTTACTGGAAATGAAAGCTTCAACATAGAAGAGCGAAATTTGGGGCACCAAGTCGCCTTAGTGTACTGATCATTACCTGAAAGTATCATCCAGTTTCGGTGAAAAAATATTTGCTGAGATTTCTGGAGATTCGTAATTTTTGGAAGCTTGGCAACCCCTTTCCATGAAAGTGTTTCTCGCCAGTCACTGCTTAGGGCTACTGTGAAACTACATTATTGTGTCAAGTTTCAAGAAGCTAGCACAAACCGTGTTGGGTTTAGAGTTCCAAATACATCTATCAATATAGAAGAAAACAGAGTGAAACCTAAAAATTCAAACTGTTACTGGAAATGAACGCTTCAACATAGAAGAACGAAATTTGGGGAACCAAGTCGCCTTAGTGTACTGATCATTACCTGAAAGTATCATCCAGTTTGGGTGAAAAAATATTTGCTGAGATTTCTGGAGATTCGTAATTTTTGGAAGCTTGGCAACACCTTTCCATGAAAGTGTTTCTCGCCAGTCACTGCTTAGGGCTACATCAAGAGGAAACAAAACATAGAGAGAGAACGTGAAACTCCTTCATTTTGTCAAGTTTCAAGAAGCTAGCACAAACCGTGTTGGATTTAGATTTCCAAATACACCTATCAATATAGGAGAAAACAGAGTGAAACCTAAAAATTCAAACTGTTACTGCAAATGAACGCTTCAACATAGAAGAACGAAATTTGGGGAACCAAGTCGCCTTAGTGTACTGATCATTACCTGAAAGTATCATCCAGTTTGGGTGAAAAAATATTTGCTGAGATTTCTGGAGATTCTTAATTTTTGGAAGCTTGGCAACACCTTTCCATGAAAGTGTTTCTCGCCAGTCACTGCTTAGGGCTACATCAAGAGGAAACAAAACATAGAGATAGAACATGAAACTACTTTATTGTGTCAAGCTTCAAGAAGCTAGCACAAACCGTGTTGGATTTAGAGTTCCAAATACATCTATCAATATAGGAGAAAACAGAGTGAAACCTAAAAATTCAAACTGTTACTGGAAATGAACGCTTCAACATAGAAGAACGAAATTTGGGGAACCAAGTCGCCTTAGTGTACTGATCATTACCTGAAAGAATCATCCAGTTTGGGTGAAAAAATATTTGCTGAGATTTCTGGAGATTCGTAATTTTTGGAAGCTTGGCAACCCCTTTCCATGAAAGTGTTTCTCGCCAGTCACTGCTTAGGGCTACATCAAGATGAAACAAAACATAGAGATACAATGTGAAACTCCTTTATTGTGTCAAGTTTCAAGAAGCTAGCACAAACCGTGTTGGATTTAGGGTTCCAAATACATGTATCAATATAGGAGAAAACAGAGTGAAACCTAAAAATTCAAACTGTTACTGCAAATGAACGCTTCAACATAGAAGAACGAAATTTGGGGAACAAAGTCGCCTTAGTGTACTGATCATTACCTGAAAGTATCATCCAGTTTGGGTGAAAAAATATTTGCTGAGATTTCTGGAGATTCGTAATTTTGGAAGCTTGGCAACCCCTTTCCATGAAAGTGTTTCTCGCCAGTCACTGCTTAGGGATACATCAAGAGGAAACAAAACATAGAGATAGAACGTGAAAGTACTTTATTGTGTCAAGTTTCAAGAAGCTAGCACAAACCGTGTTGGATTTAGAGTTCCAAATACATCTATCAATATAGGAGAAAACAGAGTGAAACCTAAAAATTCAAACTGTTACTGCAAATGAACGCTTCAACATAGAAGAACGAAATTTGGGGAACCAAGTCGCCTTAGTGTACTGATCATTACCTGAAAGTATCATCCAGTTTGGGTGAAAAAATATTTGCTGAGATTTCTGGAGATTCGTAATTTTTGGAAGCTTGGCAACACCTTTCCATGAAAGTGTTTCTCGCCAGTCACTGCTTAGGGCTACATCAAGAGGAAACAAAACATAGAGATAGAACGTGAAACTCCTTTATTGTGTCAAGTTTCAAGAAGCTAGCACAAACCGTGTTGGATTTAGAGTTCCAAATACATGTATCAATATAGGAGAAAACAGAGTGAAACCTAAAAATTCAAACTGTTACTGGAAATGAACGCTTCAACATAGAAGAACGAAATTTGGGGAACCAAGTCGCCTTAGTGTACTGATCATTACCTGTAAGTATCATCCAGTTTGGGTGAAAAAATATTTGCTGAGATTTCTGGAGATTCGTAATTTTTGGAAGCTTGGCAACCCCTTTCCATGAAAGTGTTTCTCGCCAGTCACTGCTTAGGGCTACATCAAGAGGAAACAAAACATAGAGATAGAACGTGAAACTCCTTTATTGTGTCAAGTTTCAAGAAGCTAGCACAAACCGTGTTGGATTTAGAGTTCCAAATACACCTATCAATATAGGAGAATACAGAGTGAAACCTAAAAATTCAAACTGTTACTGGAAATGAACGCGTCAACATAGAAAAACGAAATTTGGGGCATCAAGTTGCCTTAGTGTACTGATCATTACCTGAAAGTATCATCCAGTTTCGGTGAAAAAATATTTGCTGAGATTTCTGGAGATTCGTAATTTTTGGAAGCTTGGCAACCCCTTTCCATGAAAGTGTTTCTCGCCAGTCACTGCTTAGGGATACATCAAGAGGAAACAAAACATAGAGATAGAACGTGAAACTACTTTATTTTGTCAAGTTTCAAGAAGCTAGCGCAAACCGTGTTGAATTTATAGTTCCAAATACACCTATCAATATAGGAGAAAACAGAGTGAAACCTAAAAATTCAAACTGTTACTGCAAATGAACGCTTCAACATAGAAGAACGAATTTTGGGGAACCAAGTCGCCTTAGTGTACTGATCATTACCTGAAAGTATCATCCAGTTTGGGTGAAAAAATATTTGCTGAGATTTCTGGAGATTCGTAATTTTTGGAAGCTTGGCAACACCTTTCCATGAAAGTGTTTCTCGCCAGTCACTGCTTAGGGCTACATCAAGAGGAAACAAAACATAGAGATAGAACGTGAAACTACTTTACTGTGTCAAGTTTCAAGAAGCTAGCACAAACCGTGTTGTATTTAGAGTTCCAAATACACCAATCAATATAGGAGAAAACAGAGTGAAACCTAAAAATTCAAACTGTTACTGGAAATGAACGCTTCAACATAGAAGAACGAAATTTGGGGAACCAAGTCGCCTTAGTGTACTGATCATTACCTGAAAGTATCATCCAGTTTGGGTGAAAAAATATTTGCTGAGATTTCTGGAGATTCGTAATTTTTGGCAGCTTGGCAACACCTTTCCATGAAAGTGTTTTTCGCCAGTCACTGCTTAGGGCTACATCAAGAGGAAACAAAACATAGAGATAGAACGTGAAACTCCTTTATTGTGTCAAGTTTCAAGAAGCTAGCACAAACCGTGTTGGATTTAGAGTTCCAAATACACCTATCAATATAGGAGAAAACAGAGTGAAACCTAAAAATTCAAACTGTTACTGGAAATGAACGAGTCAACATAGAAGAACGAAATTTGGGGCACCAAGTCGCCTTAGTGTACTGATCATTACCTGAAAGTATCATCCAGTTTGGGTGAAAAAATATTTGCTGAGATTTTTGGCGATTCGTAATATTTGGAAGCTTGGCAACACCTTTCCATGAAAGTGTTTCTCGCCAGTCACTGCTTAGGGCTACATCAAGAGGAAACAAAACATAGAGATAGAACGTGAAACTCCTTTATTGTGTCAAGTTTCAAGAAGCTAGCACAAACCGTGTTGATTTAGGGTTCCAAATACATGTATCAATATAGGAGAAAACAGAGTGAAACCTAAAAATTCAAACTGTTACTGCAAATGAACGCTTCAACATAGAAGAACGAAATTTGGGGAACCAAGTCGCCTTAGTGTACTGATCATTACCTGAAAGTATCATCCAGTTTGGGTGAAAAAATATTTGCTGAGATTTCTGGAGATTCGTAAATTTTGGAAGCTTGGCAACCCCTTTCCATGAAAGTGTTTCTCGCCAGTCACTGCTTAGGGCTACATCAAGAGGAAACAAAACATAGAGATAGAACGCGAAACTACTTTATTGTGTCAAGTTTCAAGAAGCTAGCACAAACCGTGTTGGATTTAGAGTTCCAAATACATGTATCAATATAGGAGAAAACAGAGTGAAACCTAAAAATTCAAACTGTTACTGGAAATGAACGCTTCAACATAGAAGAGCGAAATTTGGGGCACCAAGTCGCCTTAGTGTACTGATCATTACCTGAAAGTATCATCCAGTTTGGGTGAAAAAATATTTGCTGAGATTTCTGGAGATTCGTAATTTTTGGAAGCTTGGCAACCCCTTTCCATGAAAGTGTTTCTCGCCAGTCACTGCTTAGGGCTACATCAAGAGGAAACAAAACATAGAGATAGAACGTGAAACTACTTTATTTTGTCAAGTTTCAAGAAGCTAGCGCAAACCGTGTTGAATTTAGAGTTCCAAATACACCTATCAATATAGGAGAAAACAGAGTGAAACCTAAAAATTCAAACTGTTACTGCAAATGAACGCTTCAACATAGAAGAACGAATTTTGGGGAACCAAGTCGCCTTAGTGTACTGATCATTACCTGAAAGTATCATCCAGTTTGGGTGAAAAAATATTTGCTGAGATTTCTGGAGATTCGTAATTTTTGGAAGCTTGGCAACACCTTTCCATGAAAGTGTTTCTCGCCAGTCACTGCTTAGGGCTACATCAAGAGGAAACAAAACATAGAGATAGAACGTGAAACTACTTTACTGTGTCAAGTTTCAAGAAGCTAGCACAAACCGTGTTGTATTTAGAGTTCCAAATACACCAATCAATATAGGAGAAAACAGAGTGAAACCTAAAAATTCAAACTGTTACTGGAAATGAACGCTTCAACATAGAAGAACGAAATTTGGGGAACCAAGTCGCCTTAGTGTACTGATCATTACCTGAAAGTATCATCCAGTTTGGGTGAAAAAATATTTGCTGAGATTTCTGGAGATTCGTAATTTTTGGAAGCTTGGCAACACCTTTCCATGAAAGTGTTTTTCGCCAGTCACTGCTTAGGGCTACATCAAGAGGAAACAAAACATAGAGAGAGAACGTGAAACTCCTTTATTGTGTCAAGTTTCAAGAAGCTAGCACAAACCTTGTTGGATTTAGAGTTCCAAATATATCTATCAATATAGGAGAAAACAGAGTGAAACCTAAAAATTCAAACTGTTACTGGAAATGAACGAGTCAACATAGAAGAACGAAATTTGGGGCACCAAGTCGCCTTAGTGTACTGATCATTACCTGAAAGTATCATCCAGTTTGGGTGAAAAAATATTTGCTGAGATTTTTGGCGATTCGTAATATTTGGAAGCTTGGCAACACCTTTCCATGAAAGTGTTTCTCGCCAGTCACTGCTTAGGGCTACATCAAGAGGAAACAAAACATAGAGATAGAACGTGAAACTCCTTTATTGTGTCAAGTTTCAAGAAGCTAGCACAAACCGTGTTGATTTAGGGTTCCAAATACATGTATCAATATAGGAGAAAACAGAGTGAAACCTAAAAATTCAAACTGTTACTACAAATGAACGCTTCAACATAGAAGAACAAAATTTGGGGAACCAAGTCGCCTTAGTGTACTGATCATTACCTGAAAGTATCATCCAGTTTGGGTGAAAAAATATTTGCTGAGATTTCTGGAGATTCGTAAATTTTGGAAGCTTGGCAACCCCTTTCCATGAAAGTGTTTCTCGCCAGTCACTGCTTAGGGCTACATCAAGAGGAAACAAAACATAGAGATAGAACGTGAAACTACTTTATTGTGTCAAGTTTCAAGAAGCTAGCACAAACCGTGTTGGATTTAGAGTTCCAAATACATGTATCAATATAGGAGAAAACAGAGTGAAACCTAAAAATTCAAACTGTTACTGGAAATGAACGCTTCAACATAGAAGAGCGAAATTTGGGGCACCAAGTCGCAGTAGTGTACTGATCATTACCTGAAAGTATCATCCAGTTTCGGTGAAAAAATATTTGCTGAGATTTCTGGAGATTCGTAATTTTTGGAAGCTTGGCAACACCTTTCCATGAAAGTGTTTCTCGCTAGTCACTGCTTAGGGCTACATCAAGAGGAAACAAAACATAGAGAGAGAACGTGAAACTCCTTCATTGTGTCAAGTTTCAAGAAGCTAGCACAAACCTTGTTGGATTTAGAGTTCCAAATATATCTATCAATATAGGAGAAAACAGAGTGAAACCTAAAAATTCAAACTGTTACTGGAAATGAACGCTTCAACATAGAATAACGAAATTTGTGGAACCAAGTCGCCTTATTGTACTGATCATTACCTGAAAGTATCATCCAGTTTGGGTGAAAAAATATTTGCTGAGATTTCTGGAGATTCGTAAATTTTGGAAGCTTGGCAACCCCTTTCCATGAAAGTGTTTCTCGCCAGTCACTGCTTAGGGCTACATCAAGAGGAAACAAAACATAGAGATAGAACGTGAAACTACTTTATTGTGTCAAGTTTCAAGAAGCTAGCACAAACCGTGTTGGATTTAGAGTTCCAAATACATGTATCAATATAGGAGAAAACAGAGTAAAACCTAAAAATTCAAACTGTTACTGGAAATGAACGCTTCAACATAGAAGAGCGAAATTTGGGGCACCAAGTCGCCTTAGTGTACTGATCATTACCTGAAAGTATCATCCAGTTTGGGTGAAAAAATATTTGCTGAGATTTCTGGAGATTCGTAAATTTTGGAAGCTTGGCAACCCCTTTCCATGAAAGTGTTTCTCGCCAGTCACTGCTTAGGGCTACATCAAGAGGAAACAAAACATAGAGATAGAACGCGAAACTACTTTATTGTGTCAAGTTTCAAGAAGCTAGCACAAACCGTGTTGGATTTAGAGTTCCAAATACATGTATCAATATAGGAGAAAACAGAGTGAAACCTAAAAATTCAAACTGTTACTGGAAATGAACGCTTCAACATAGAAGAGCGAAATTTGGGGCACCAAGTCGCCTTAGTGTACTGATCATTACCTGAAAGTATCATCCAGTTTCGGTGAAAAAATATTTGCTGAGATTTCTGGAGATTCGTAATTTTTGGAAGCTTGGCAACCCCTTTCCATGAAAGTGTTTCTCGCCAGTCACTGCTTAGGGCTACATCAAGAGGAAACAAAACATAGAGATAGAACGTGAAACTACTTTATTGTGTCAAGTTTCAAGAAGCTAGCACAAACCGTGTTGGGTTTAGAGTTCCAAATACATCTATCAATATAGGAGAAAACAGAGTGAAACCTAAAAATTCAAACTGTTACTGGAAATGAACGCTTCAACATAGAAGAACGAAATTTGGGGAACCAAGTCGCCTTAGTGTACTGATCATTACCTGAAAGTATCATCCAGTTTGGGTGAAAAAATATTTGCTGAGATTTCTGGAGATTCGTAATTTTTGGAAGCTTGGCAACACCTTTCCATGAAAGTGTTTCTCGCCAGTCACTGCTTAGGGCTACATCAAGAGGAAACAAAACATAGAGAGAGAACGTGAAACTCCTTCATTGTGTCAAGTTTCAAGAAGCTAGCACAAACCTTGTTGGATTTAGAGTTCCAAATATATCTATCAATATAGGAGAAAACAGAGTGAAACCTAAAAATTCAAACTGTTACTGGAAATGAACGCTTCAACATAGAAGAACGAAATTTGGGGAACCAAGTCGCCTTATTGTACTGATCATTACCTGAAAGTATCATCCAGTTTGGGTGAAAAAATATTTGCTGAGATTTCTGGAGATTCGTAAATTTTGGAAGCTTGGCAACCCCTTTCCATGAAAGTGTTTCTCGCCAGTCACTGCTTAGGGCTACATCAAGAGGAAACAAAACATAGAGATAGAACGTGAAACTACTTTATTGTGTCAAGTTTCAAGAAGCTAGCACAAACCGTGTTGGATTTAGAGTTCCAAATACATGTATCAATATAGGAGAAAACAGAGTAAAACCTAAAAATTCAAACTGTTACTGGAAATGAACGCTTCAACATAGAAGAGCGAAATTTGGGGCACCAAGTCGCCTTAGTGTACTGATCATTACCTGAAAGTATCATCCAGTTTGGGTGAAAAAATATTTGCTGATATTTCTGGAGATTCGTAAATTTTGGAAGCTTGGCAACCCCTTTCCATGAAAGTGTATCTCGCCAGTCACTGCTTAGGGCTACATCAAGAGGAAACAAAACATAGAGATAGAACGTGAAACTACTTTATTGTGTCAAGTTTCAAGAAGCTAGCACAAACCGTGTTGGATTTAGAGTTCCAAATACATGTATCAATATAGGAGAAAACAGAGTGAAACCTAAAAATTCAAACTGTTACTGGAAATGAACGCTTCAACATAGAAGAGCGAAATTTGGGGCACCAAGTCGCCTTAGTGTACTGATCATTACCTGAAAGTATCATCCAGTTTCGGTGAAAAAATATTTGCTGAGATTTCTGGAGATTCGTAATTTTTGGAAGCTTGGCAACCCCTTTCCATGAAAGTGTTTCTCGCCAGTCACTGCTTAGGGCTACATCAAGAGGAAACAAAACATAGAGATAGAACGTGAAACTACTTTATTGTGTCAAGTTTCAAGAAGCTAGCACAAACCGTGTTGGGTTTAGAGTTCCAAATACATCTATCAATATAGGAGAAAACAGAGTGAAACCTAAAAATTCAAACTGTTACTGGAAATGAACGCTTCAACATAGAAGAACGAAATTTGGGGAACCAAGTCGCCTTAGTGTACTGATCATTACCTGAAAGTATCATCCAGTTTGGGTGAAAAAATATTTGCTGAGATTTCTGGAGATTCGTAATTTTTGGAAGCTTGGCAACACCTTTCCATGAAAGTGTTTCTCGCCAGTCACTGCTTAGGGCTACATCAAGAGGAAACAAAACATAGAGAGAGAACGTGAAACTCCTTCATTGTGTCAAGTTTCAAGAAGCTAGCACAAACCTTGTTGGATTTAGAGTTCCAAATATATCTATCAATATAGGAGAAAACAGAGTGAAACCTAAAAATTCAAACTGTTACTGGAAATGAACGCTTCAACAT
Source organism: Spermophilus citellus (assembly GCF_964194105.1). Classification (NCBI taxonomy): domain Eukaryota; kingdom Metazoa; phylum Chordata; class Mammalia; order Rodentia; family Sciuridae; genus Spermophilus; species Spermophilus citellus. The sequence goes on along the minus strand of NW_027673024.1, from coordinate 768,286 downwards.
AGAATAACGAAATTTGTGGAACCAAGTCGCCTTAGTGTACTGATCATTACCTGAAAGTATCATCCAGTTTGGGTGAAAAAATATTTGCTGAGATTTCTGGAGGTTCCTAATTTTTGGAAGCTTGGCAACACCTTTCCATGAAAGTGTTTTTCGCCAGTCACTGCTTAGGGCTACATCAAGAGGAAACAAAACATAGAGATAGAACTTGAAACTCTTTTATTGTGTCAAGTTTCAAGAAGCTAGCACAAACCGTGTTGGATTTAGTGTTCCAAATACACCTATCAATATAGGAGAAAACAGAGTGAAACCTAAAAATTCAAACTGTTACTGCAAATGAACGCTTCAACATAGAAGAACGAAATTTGGGGAACCAAGTCGCCTTAGTGTACTGATCATTACCTGAAAGTATCATCCAGTTTGGGTGAAAAAATATTTGCTGAGATTTCTGGAGATTCGTAATTTTTGGAAGCTTGGCAACACCTTTCCATGAAAGTGTTTCTCGCCAGTCACTGCTTAGGGCTATATCAAGAGGAAACAAAACATAGAGATAGAATGTGAAACTACTTTATTGTGTCAAGTTTCAAGAAGCTAGCACAAACCGTGTTGGATTTAGAGTTCAAATACATCTATCAATATAGGAGAAAATAGAGTGAAACATAAAAATTCAAAATGTTACTGGAAATGAACGCTTCAACATAGAAGAACGAAACTTGGGGAACCAAGTCGCCTTAGTTTACTGATCATTACCTGAAAGTATCATCCAGTTTGGGTGAAAAAATATTTGCTGAGATTTCTGGAGATTCGTAATTTTTGGAAGCTTGGCAACACCTTTCCATGAAAGTGTTTTTCGCCAGTCACTGCTTAGGGCTACATCAAGAGGAAACAAAACATAGAGATAGAACGTGAAACTCCTTTATTGTGTCAATTATCAAGAAGCTAGCAAAACCGTGTTGGATTTAGAGTTCCAAATACACCTATCAATATAGGAGAAAACAGAGTGAAACCTAAATATTCAAACTGTTACTGCAAATGAACGCTTCAACATAGAAGAACGAAATTTGGGGAACCAAGTCGCCTTAGTGTACTGATCATTACCTGAAAGTATCATCCAGTTTGGGTGAAAAAATATTTGCTGAGATTTCTGGAGATTCGTAATTTTTGGAAGCTTGGCAACCCCTTTCCATTAAAGTGTTTCTCGCCAGTCACTGCTTAGGGCTACATCAAGAGGAAACAAAACATAGAGATAGAACGTGAAACTACTTTATTGTGTCAAGTTTCAAGAAGCTAGCACAAACCGTGTTGGATTTAGAGTTCCAAATACATGTATCAATATAGGAGAAAACAGAGTGAAACCTAAAAATTCAAACTGTTACTGGAAATGAACGCTTCAACATAGAAGAGCGAAATTTGGGGCACCAAGTTGCCTTAGTGTACTGATCATTACCTGAAAGTATCATCCAGTTTTGGTGAAAAAATATTTGCTGAGATTTCTGGAGATTCGTAATTTTTGGAAGCTTGGCAACCCCTTTCCATGAAAGTGTTTCTCGCCAGTCACTGCTTAGGGCTACATCAAGAGGAAACAAAACATAGAGATAGAACGTGAAACTACTTTATTGTGTCAAGTTTCAAGAAGCTAGCACAAACCGTGTTGGGTTTAGAGTTCCAAATACATCTATCAATATAGGAGAAAACAGAGTGAAACCTAAAAATTCAAACTGTTACTGGAAATGAATGCTTCAACATAGAAGAACGAAATTTGGGGAACCAAGTCGCCTTAGTGTACTGATCATTACCTGAAAGTATCATCCAGTTTGGGTGAAAAAATATTTGCTGAGATTTCTGGAGATTCGTAATTTTTGGAAGCTTGGCAACACCTTTCCATGAAAGAGTTTCTCGCCAGTCACTGCTTAGGGCTACATCAAGAGGAAACAAAACATAGAGATAGAACTTGAAACTACTTTATTGTGTCAAGTTTCAAGAAGCTAGCACAAACCGTGTTGGATTTAGAGTTCCAAATACATCTATCAATATAGGAGAAAACAGAGTGAAACCTAAAAATTCAAACTGTTACTGGAAATGAACGCTTCAACATAGAAGAACGAAATTTGGGGAACCAAGTCGCCTTAGTGTACTGATCATTACCTGAAAGTATCATCCAGTTTGGGTGAAAAAATATTTGCTGAGATTTCTGGAGATTCGTAATTTTTGGAAGCTTGGCAACACCTTTCCATGAAAGTGTTTTTCGCCAGTCACTGCTTAGGGCTACATCAAGAGGAAACAAAACATAGAGATAGAACGTGAAACTCCTTTATTGTGTCAAGTTTCAAGAAGCTAGCACAAACCGTGTTGGATTTAGAGTTCCAAATACACCTATCAATATAGGAGAATACAGAGTGAAACCTAAAAATTCAAACTGTTACTGGAAATGAACGCGTCAACATAGAAAAACGAAATTTGGGGCATCAAGTCGCCTTAGTGTACTGATCATTACCTGAAAGTATCATCCAGCTTCGGTGAAAAAATATTTGCTGAGATTTCTGGAGATTCGTAATTTTTGGAAGCTTGGCAACCCCTTTCCATGAAAGTGTTTCTCGCCAGTCACTGCTTAGGGATACATCAAGAGGAAACAAAACATAGAGATAGAACGTGAAACTACTTTATTTTGTCAAGTTTCAAGAAGCTAGCACAAACCGTGTTGAATTTAGAGTTCCAAATACACCTATCAATATAGGAGAAAACAGAGTGAAACCTAAAAATTCAAACTGTTAAGGCAAATGAACGCTTCAACATAGAAGAACGAAATTTGGGGAACCAAGTCGCCTTAGTGTACTGATCATTACCTGAAAGTATCATCCAGTTTGGGTGAAAAAATATTTGCTGAGATTTCTGGAGATTCGTAATTTTTGGAAGCTTGGCAACCCCTTTCCATGAAAGTGTTTCTCGCCAGTCACTGCTTAGGGCTACATCAAGAGGAAACAAAACATAGAGATAGAACGTGAAACTACTTTACTGTGTCAAGTTTCAAGAAGCTAGCACAAACCGTGTTGGATTTAGAGTTCCAAATACACCAATCAATATAGGAGAAAACAGAGTGAAACCTAAAAATTCAAACTGTTACTGGAAATGAACGCTTCAACATAGAAGAACGAAATTTGGGGAACCAAGTCGCCTTAGTGTACTGATCATTACCTGAAAGTATCATCCAGTTTGGGTGAAAAAATATTTGCTGAGATTTCTGGAGATTCGTAATTTTTGGAAGCTTGGCAACCCCTTTCCATGAAAGTGTTTTTCGCCAGTCACTGCTTAGGGCTACATCAAGAGGAAACAAAACATAGAGATAGAACGTGAAACTCCTTTATTGTGTCAAGTTTCAAGAAGCTAGCACAAACCGTGTTGGATTTAGAGTTCCAAATACACCTATCAATATAGGAGAAAACAGAGTGAAACCTAAAAATTCAAACTGTTACTGGAAATGAACGCGTCAACATAGAAGAACGAAATTTGGGGCACCAAGTCGCCTTAGTGTACTGATCATTACCTGAAAGTATCATCCAGTTTGGGTGAAAAAATATTTGCTGAGATTTTTGGCGATTCGTAATATTTGGAAGCTTGGCAACACCTTTCCATGAAAGTGTTTCTCGCCAGTCACTGCTTAGGGCTACATCAAGAGGAAACAAAACATAGAGATAGAACGTGAAACTCCTTTATTGTGTCAAGTTTCAAGAAGCTAGCACAAACCGTGTTGGATTTAGAGTTCCAAATACATCTATCAATATAGGAGAAAACAGAGTGAAACCTAAAAATTCAAACTGTTACTGGAAATGAACGCTTCAACATAGAAGAACGAAATTTGGGGAACCAAGTCGCCTTAGTGTACTGATCATTACCTGAAAGTATCATCCAGTTTGGGTGAAAAAATATTTGCTGAGATTTCTGGAGATTCGTAATTTTTGGAAGCTTGGCAACACCTTTCCATGAAAGTGTTTTTCGCCAGTCACTGCTTAGGGCTACATCAAGAGGAAACAAAACATAGAGATAGAACGTGAAACTCCTTTATTGTGTCAAGTTTCAAGAAGCTAGCACAAACCGTGTTGGATTTAGAGTTCCAAATACACCTATCAATATAGGAGAATACAGAGTGAAACCTAAAAATTCAAACTGTTACTGGAAATGAACGCGTCAACATAGAAAAACGAAATTTGGGGCATCAAGTCGCCTTAGTGTACTGATCATTACCTGAAAGTATCATCCAGTTTCGGTGAAAAAATATTTGCTGAGATTTCTGGAGATTCGTAATTTTTGGAAGCTTGGCAACCCCTTTCCATGAAAGTGTTTCTCGCCAGTCACTGCTTAGGGATACATCAAGAGGAAACAAAACATAGAGATAGAACGTGAAACTACTTTATTTTGTCAAGTTTCAAGAAGCTAGCACAAACCGTGTTGAATTTAGAGTTCCAAATACACCTATCAATATAGGAGAAAACAGAGTGAAACCTAAAAATTCAAACTGTTAAGGCAAATGAACGCTTCAACATAGAAGAACGAAATTTGGGGAACCAAGTCGCCTTAGTGTACTGATCATTACCTGAAAGTATCATCCAGTTTCGGTGAAAAAATATTTGCTGAGATTTCTGGAGATTCGTAATTTTTGGAAGCTTGGCAACCCCTTTCCATGAAAGTGTTTCTCGCCAGTCACTGCTTAGGGCTACATCAAGAGGAAACAAAACATAGAGATAGAACGTGAAACTACTTTACTGTGTCAAGTTTCAAGAAGCTAGCACAAACCGTGTTGGATTTAGAGTTCCAAATACACCAATCAATATAGGAGAAAACAGAGTGAAACCTAAAAATTCAAACTGTTACTAGAAATGAACGCTTCAACATAGAAGAACGAAATTTGGGGAACCAAGTCGCCTTAGTGTACTGATCATTACCTGAAAGTATCATCCAGTTTGGGTGAAAAAATATTTGCTGAGATTTCTGGAGATTCGTAATTTTTGGAAGCTTGGCAACACCTTTCCATGAAAGTGTTTCTCGCCAGTCACTGCTTAGGGCTACATCAAGAGGAAACAAAACATAGAGATAGAACGTGAAACTCCTTTATTGTGTCAAGTTTCAAGAAGCTAGCACAAACCGTGTTGGATTTAGAGTTCCAAATACACCTATCAATATAGGAGAAAACAGAGTGAAACCTAAAAATTCAAACTGTTACTGGAAATGAACGCGTCAACATAGAAGAACGAAATTTGGGGCACCAAGTCGCCTTAGTGTACTGATCATTACCTGAAAGTATCATCCAGTTTGGGTGAAAAAATATTTGCTGAGATTTTTGGCGATTCGTAATATTTGGAAGCTTGGCAACACCTTTCCATGAAAGTGTTTCTCGCCAGTCACTGCTTAGGGCTACATCAAGAGGAAACAAAACATAGAGATAGAACGTGAAACTCCTTTATTGTGTCAAGTTTCAAGAAGCTAGCACAAACCGTGTTGATTTATGGTTCCAAATACATGTATCAATATAGGAGAAAACAGAGTGAAACCTAAAAATTCAAACTGTTAATGCAAATGAACGCTTCAACATAGAAGAACGAAATTTGGGGAACCAAGTCGCCTTAGTGTACTGATCATTACCTGAAAGTATCATCCAGTTTCGGTGAAAAAATATTTGCTGAGATTTCTGGAGATTCGTAAATTTTGGAAGCTTGGCAACCCCTTTCCATGAAAGTGTTTCTCGCCAGTCACTGCTTAGGGCTACATCAAGAGGAAACAAAACATAGAGATAGAACGTGAAACTACTTTATTGTGTCAAGTTTCAAGAAGCTAGCACAAACCGTGTTGGATTTAGAGTTCCAAATACATGTATCAATATAGGAGAAAACAGAGTGAAACCTAAAAATTCAAACTGTTACTGGAAATGAACGCTTCAACATAGAAGAGCGAAATTTGGGGCACCAAGTCGCAGTAGTGTACTGATCATTACCTGAAAGTATCATCCAGTTTCGGTGAAAAAATATTTGCTGAGATTTCTGGAGATTCGTAATTTTTGGAAGCTTGGCAACCCCTTTCCATGAAAGTGTTTCTCGCCAGTCACTGCTTAGGGCTACATCAAGAGGAAACAAAACATAGAGATAGAACGTGAAACTACTTTATTGTGTCAAGTTTCAAGAAGCTAGCACAAACCGTGTTGGGTTTAGAGTTCCAAATACATCTATCAATATAGGAGAAAACAGAGTGAAACCTAAAAATTCAAACTGTTACTGGAAATGAACGCTTCAACATAGAAGAACGAAATTTGGGGAACCAAGTTGCCTTAGTGTACTGATCATTACCTGAAAGTATCATCCAGTTTGGGTGAAAAAATATTTGCTGAGATTTCTGGAGATTCGTAATTTTTGAAAGCTTGGCAACACCTTTCCATGGAAGTGTTTCTCGCCAGTCACTGCTTAGGGCTACATCAAGAGGAAACAAAACATAGAGAGAGAACGTGAAACTCCTTCATTGTGTCAAGTTTCAAGAAGCTAGCACAAACCTTGTTGGATTTAGAGTTCCAAATATATCTATCAATATAGGAGAAAACAGAGTGAAACCTAAAAATTCAAACTGTTACTGGAAATGAACGCTTCAACATAGAATAACGAAATTTGTGGAACCAAGTCGCCTTATTGTACTGATCATTACCTGAAAGTATCATCCAGTTTGGGTGAAAAAATATTTGCTGAGATTTCTGGAGATTCGTAAATTTTGGAAGCTTGGCAACCCCTTTCCATGAAAGTGTTTCTCGCCAGTCACTGCTTAGGGCTACATCAAGAGGAAACAAAACATAGAGATAGAACGTGAAACTACTTTATTGTGTCAAGTTTCAAGAAGCTAGCACAAACCGTGTTGGATTTAGAGTTCCAAATACATGTATCAATATAGGAGAAAACAGAGTAAAACCTAAAAATTCAAACTGTTACTGGAAATGAACGCTTCAACATAGAAGAGCGAAATTTGGGGCACCAAGTCGCCTTAGTGTACGGATCATTACCTGAAAGTATCATCCAGTTTGGGTGAAAAAATATTTGCTGAGATTTCTGGAGATTCGTAATTTTTGGAAGCTTGGCAACCCCTTTCCATGAAAGTGTTTCTCGCCAGTCACTGCTTAGGGCTACATCAAGAGGAAACAAAACATAGAGATAGAACGTGAAACTACTTTATTGTGTCAAGTTTCAAGAAGCTAGCACAAACCGTGTTGGATTTAGAGTTCCAAATACATGTATCAATATAGGAGAAAACAGAGTGAAACCTAAAAATTCAAACTGTTACTGGAAATGAACGCTTCAACATAGAAGAGCGAAATTTGGGGCACCAAGTCGCCTTAGTGTACTGATCATTACCTGAAAGTATCATCCAGTTTCGGTGAAAAAATATTTGCTGAGATTTCTGGAGATTCGTAATTTTTGGAAGCTTGGCAACCCCTTTCCATGAAAGTGTTTCTCGCCAGTCACTGCTTAGGGCTACATCAAGAGGAAACAAAACATAGAGATAGAACGTGAAACTACTTTATTGTGTCAAGTTTCAAGAAGCTAGCACAAACCGTGTTGGATTTAGAGTTCAAATACATGTATCAATATAGGAGAAAACAGAGTAAAACCTAAAAATTCAAACTGTTACTGGAAATGAACGCTTCAACATAGAAGACCGACATTTGGGGCACCAAGTCGCCTTAGTGTACTGATCATTACCTGAAAGTATCATCCAGTTTGGGTGAAAAAATATTTGCTGAGATTTCTGGAGATTCGTAAATTTTTGAAGCTTGGCAACCCCTTTCCATGAAAGTGTTTCTCGCCAGTCACTGCTTAGGGCTACATCAAGAGGAAACAAAACATAGAAATAGAACGTGAAACTACTTTATTGTGTCAAGTTTCAAGAAGCTAGCACAAACCGTGTTGGATTTAGAGTTCTAAATACATGTATCAATATAGGAGAAAACAGAGTGAAACCTAAAAATTCAAACTGTTACTGGAAATGAACGCTTCAACATAGAAGAGCGAAATTTGGGGCACCAAGTCGCCTTAGTGTACTGATCATTACCTGAAATTATCATCCAGTTTGGGTGAAAAAATATTTGCTGAGATTTCTGGAGATTCGTAATTTTTGGAAGCTTGGCAACACCTTTCAATGAAAGTGTTTCTCGCCAGTCACTGCTTAGGGCTACATCAAGAGGAAACAAAACATAGAGAGAGAACGTGAAACTCCTTCATTGTGTCAAGTTTCAAGAAGCTAGCACAAACCTTGTTGGATTTAGAGTTCCAAATATATCTATCAATATAGGAGAAAACAGAGTGAAACCTAAAAATTCAAAATGTTACTGGAAATGATCGCTTCAACATAGAAGAACGAAACTTGGGGAACCAAGTCGCCTTAGTGTATTGATCATTACCTGAAAGTATCATCCAGTTTGGGTGAAAAAATATTTGCTGAGATTTCTGGAGATTCGTAATTTTTGGAAGCTTGGCAACCCCTTTCCATGAAAGTGTTTCTCGCCAGTCACTGCTTAGGGATACATCAAGAGGAAACAAAACATAGAGATAGAACGTGAAACTACTTTATTGTGTCAAGTTTCAAGAAGCTAGCACAAACCGTGTTGGATTTAGAGTTCCAAATACACCTATCAATATAGGAGAAAACAGAGTGAAACCTAAAAATTCAAACAGTTACTGCAAATGAACGCTTCAACATAGAAGAACGAAATTTGGGGAACCAAGTCGCCTTAGTGTACTGATCATTACCTGAAAGTATCATCCAGTTTCGGTGAAAAAATATTTGCTGAGATTTCTGGAGATTCGTAATTTTTGGAAGCTTGGCAACCCCTTTCCATGAAAGTGTTTCTCGCCAGTCACTGCTTAGGGCTACATCAAGAGGAAACAAAACATAGAGATAGAACGTGAAACTACTTTACTGTGTCAAGTTTCAAGAAGCTAGCACAAACCGTGTTGGATTTAGAGTTCCAAATACACCAATCAATATAGGAGAAAACAGAGTGAAACCTAAAAATTCAAACTGTTACTAGAAATGAACGCTTCAACATAGAAGAACGAAATTTGGGGAACCAAGTCGCCTTAGTGTACTGATCATTACCTGAAAGTATCATCCAGTTTGGGTGAAAAAATATTTGCTGAGATTTCTGGAGATTCGTAATTTTTGGAAGCTTGGCAACACCTTTCCATGAAAGTGTTTCTCGCCAGTCACTGCTTAGGGCTACATCAAGAGGAAACAAAACATAGAGATAGAACGTGAAACTCCTTTATTGTGTCAAGTTTCAAGAAGCTAGCACAAACCGTGTTGGATTTAGAGTTCCAAATACACCTATCAATATAGGAGAAAACAGAGTGAAACCTAAAAATTCAAACTGTTACTGGAAATGAACGCGTCAACATAGAAGAACGAAATTTGGGGCACCAAGTCGCCTTAGTGTACTGATCATTACCTGAAAGTATCATCCAGTTTGGGTGAAAAAATATTTGCTGAGATTTTTGGCGATTCGTAATATTTGGAAGCTTGGCAACACCTTTCCATGAAAGTGTTTCTCGCCAGTCACTGCTTAGGGCTACATCAAGAGGAAACAAAACATAGAGATAGAACGTGAAACTCCTTTATTGTGTCAAGTTTCAAGAAGCTAGCACAAACCGTGTTGATTTATGGTTCCAAATACATGTATCAATATAGGAGAAAACAGAGTGAAACCTAAAAATTCAAACTGTTAATGCAAATGAACGCTTCAACATAGAAGAACGAAATTTGGGGAACCAAGTCGCCTTAGTGTACTGATCATTACCTGAAAGTATCATCCAGTTTCGGTGAAAAAATATTTGCTGAGATTTCTGGAGATTCGTAAATTTTGGAAGCTTGGCAACCCCTTTCCATGAAAGTGTTTCTCGCCAGTCACTGCTTAGGGCTACATCAAGAGGAAACAAAACATAGAGATAGAACGTGAAACTACTTTATTGTGTCAAGTTTCAAGAAGCTAGCACAAACCGTGTTGGATTTAGAGTTCCAAATACATGTATCAATATAGGAGAAAACAGAGTGAAACCTAAAAATTCAAACTGTTACTGGAAATGAACGCTTCAACATAGAAGAGCGAAATTTGGGGCACCAAGTCGCAGTAGTGTACTGATCATTACCTGAAAGTATCATCCAGTTTCGGTGAAAAAATATTTGCTGAGATTTCTGGAGATTCGTAATTTTTGGAAGCTTGGCAACCCCTTTCCATGAAAGTGTTTCTCGCCAGTCACTGCTTAGGGCTACATCAAGAGGAAACAAAACATAGAGATAGAACGTGAAACTACTTTATTGTGTCAAGTTTCAAGAAGCTAGCACAAACCGTGTTGGGTTTAGAGTTCCAAATACATCTATCAATATAGGAGAAAACAGAGTGAAACCTAAAAATTCAAACTGTTACTGGAAATGAACGCTTCAACATAGAAGAACGAAATTTGGGGAACCAAGTTGCCTTAGTGTACTGATCATTACCTGAAAGTATCATCCAGTTTGGGTGAAAAAATATTTGCTGAGATTTCTGGAGATTCGTAATTTTTGAAAGCTTGGCAACACCTTTCCATGGAAGTGTTTCTCGCCAGTCACTGCTTAGGGCTACATCAAGAGGAAACAAAACATAGAGAGAGAACGTGAAACTCCTTCATTGTGTCAAGTTTCAAGAAGCTAGCACAAACCTTGTTGGATTTAGAGTTCCAAATATATCTATCAATATAGGAGAAAACAGAGTGAAACCTAAAAATTCAAACTGTTACTGGAAATGAACGCTTCAACATAGAATAACGAAATTTGTGGAACCAAGTCGCCTTATTGTACTGATCATTACCTGAAAGTATCATCCAGTTTGGGTGAAAAAATATTTGCTGAGATTTCTGGAGATTCGTAAATTTTGGAAGCTTGGCAACCCCTTTCCATGAAAGTGTTTCTCGCCAGTCACTGCTTAGGGCTACATCAAGAGGAAACAAAACATAGAGATAGAACGTGAAACTACTTTATTGTGTCAAGTTTCAAGAAGCTAGCACAAACCGTGTTGGATTTAGAGTTCCAAATACATGTATCAATATAGGAGAAAACAGAGTAAAACCTAAAAATTCAAACTGTTACTGGAAATGAACGCTTCAACATAGAAGAGCGAAATTTGGGGCACCAAGTCGCCTTAGTGTACGGATCATTACCTGAAAGTATCATCCAGTTTGGGTGAAAAAATATTTGCTGAGATTTCTGGAGATTCGTAATTTTTGGAAGCTTGGCAACCCCTTTCCATGAAAGTGTTTCTCGCCAGTCACTGCTTAGGGCTACATCAAGAGGAAACAAAACATAGAGATAGAACGTGAAACTACTTTATTGTGTCAAGTTTCAAGAAGCTAGCACAAACCGTGTTGGATTTAGAGTTCCAAATACATGTATCAATATAGGAGAAAACAGAGTGAAACCTAAAAATTCAAACTGTTACTGGAAATGAACGCTTCAACATAGAAGAGCGAAATTTGGGGCACCAAGTCGCCTTAGTGTACTGATCATTACCTGAAAGTATCATCCAGTTTCGGTGAAAAAATATTTGCTGAGATTTCTGGAGATTCGTAATTTTTGGAAGCTTGGCAACCCCTTTCCATGAAAGTGTTTCTCGCCAGTCACTGCTTAGGGCTACATCAAGAGGAAACAAAACATAGAGATAGAACGTGAAACTACTTTATTGTGTCAAGTTTCAAGAAGCTAGCACAAACCGTGTTGGATTTAGAGTTCAAATACATGTATCAATATAGGAGAAAACAGAGTAAAACCTAAAAATTCAAACTGTTACTGGAAATGAACGCTTCAACATAGAAGACCGACATTTGGGGCACCAAGTCGCCTTAGTGTACTGATCATTACCTGAAAGTATCATCCAGTTTGGGTGAAAAAATATTTGCTGAGATTTCTGGAGATTCGTAAATTTTTGAAGCTTGGCAACCCCTTTCCATGAAAGTGTTTCTCGCCAGTCACTGCTTAGGGCTACATCAAGAGGAAACAAAACATAGAAATAGAACGTGAAACTACTTTATTGTGTCAAGTTTCAAGAAGCTAGCACAAACCGTGTTGGATTTAGAGTTCTAAATACATGTATCAATATAGGAGAAAACAGAGTGAAACCTAAAAATTCAAACTGTTACTGGAAATGAACGCTTCAACATAGAAGAGCGAAATTTGGGGCACCAAGTCGCCTTAGTGTACTGATCATTACCTGAAAGTATCATCCAGTTTGGGTGAAAAAATATTTGCTGAGATTTCTGGAGATTCGTAATTTTTGGAAGCTTGGCAACACCTTTCAATGAAAGTGTTTCTCGCCAGTCACTGCTTAGGGCTACATCAAGAGGAAACAAAACATAGAGAGAGAACGTGAAACTCCTTCATTGTGTCAAGTTTCAAGAAGCTAGCACAAACCTTGTTGGATTTAGAGTTCCAAATATATCTATCAATATAGGAGAAAACAGAGTGAAACCTAAAAATTCAAAATGTTACTGGAAATGATCGCTTCAACATAGAAGAACGAAACTTGGGGAACCAAGTCGCCTTAGTGTATTGATCATTACCTGAAAGTATCATCCAGTTTGGGTGAAAAAATATTTGCTGAGATTTCTGGAGATTCGTAATTTTTGGAAGCTTGGCAACCCCTTTCCATGAAAGTGTTTCTCGCCAGTCACTGCTTAGGGATACATCAAGAGGAAACAAAACATAGAGATAGAACGTGAAACTACTTTATTGTGTCAAGTTTCAAGAAGCTAGCACAAACCGTGTTGGATTTAGAGTTCCAAATACACCTATCAATATAGGAGAAAACAGAGTGAAACCTAAAAATTCAAACAGTTACTGCAAATGAACGCTTCAACATAGAAGAACGAAATTTGGGGAACCAAGTCGCCTTAGTGTACTGATCATTACCTGAAAGTATCATCCAGTTTGGGTGAAAAAATATTTGCTGAGATTTCTGGAGATTCGTAATTTTTGGAAGCTTGGCAACACCTTTCCATGAAAGTGTTTCTCGCCAGTCACTGCTTAGGGCTATATCAAGAGGAAACAAAACATAGAGATAGAATGTGAAACTACTTTATTGTGTCAAGTTTCAAGAAGCTAGCACAAACCGTGTTGGATTTAGAGTTCAAATACATCTATCAATATAGGAGAAAATAGAGTGAAACATAAAAATTGAAAATGTTACTGGAAATGAACGCTTCAACATAGAAGAACGAAACTTGAGGAACCAAGTCGCCTTAGTTTACTGATCATTACCTGAAAGTATCATCCAGTTTGGGTGAAAAAATATTTGCTGAGATTTCTGGAGATTCGTAATTTTTGGAAGCTTGGCAACACCTTTCCATGAAAGTGTTTCTCGCCAGTCACTGCTTGGGGCTACATCAAGAGGAAACAAAACATAGAGATAGAACTTGAAACTACTTTATTGTGTCAAGTTTCAAGAAGCTAGCACAAACCGTGTTGGATTTAGAGTTCCAAATACATCTATCAATATAGGAGAAAACAGAGTGAAACCTAAAAATTCAAACTGTTACTGGAAATGAACGCTTCAACATAGAAGAACGAAATTTGGGGAACCAAGTCGCCTTAGTGTACTGATCATTACCTGAAAGTATCATCCAGTTTGGGTGAAAAAATATTTGCTGAGATTTCTGGAGATTCGTAATTTTTGGAAGCTTGGCAACACCTTTCCATGAAAGTGTTTTTCGCCAGTCACTGCTTAGGGCTACATCAAGAGGAAACAAAACATAGAGATAGAACGTGAAACTCCTTTATTGTGTCAAGTTTCAAGAAGCTAGCACAAACCGTGTTGGATTTAGAGTTCCAAATACACCTATCAATATAGGAGAAAACAGAGTGAAACCTAAATATTCAAACTGTTACTGCAAATGAACGCTTCAACATAGAAGAACGAAATTTGGGGAACCAAGTCGCCTTAGTGTACTGATCATTACCTGAAAGTATCATCCAGTTTGGGTGAAAAAATATTTGCTGAGATTTCTGGAGATTCGTAATTTTTGGAAGCTTGGCAACACCTTTCCATGAAAGTGTTTCTCGCCAGTCACTGCTTAGGGCTACATCAAGAGGAAACAAAACATAGAGAGAGAACGTGAAACTCCTTCATTGTGTCAAGTTTCAAGAAGCTAGCACAAACCTTGTTGGATTTAGAGTTCCAAATATATCTATCAATATAGGAGAAAACAGAGTGAAACCTAAAAATTCAAACTGTTACTGGAAATGAACGCTTCAACATAGAAGAACGAAATTATGGGAACCAAGTCGCCTTAGTGTACTGATCATTACCTGAAAGTATCATCCAGTTTGGGTGAAAAAATATTTGCTGAGATTTCTGGAGATTCGTAAATTTTTGAAGCTTGGCAACCCCTTTCCATGAAAGTGTTTCTCGCCAGTCACTGCTTAGGGCTACATCAAGAGGAAACAAAACATAGAGACAGAACGTGAAACTACTTTATTGTGTCAAGTTTCAAGAAGCTAGCACAAACCGTGTTGGATTTAGAGTTCCAAATACATGTATCAATATAGGAGAAAACAGAGTGAAACCTAAAAATTCAAACTGTTACTGGAAATGAACGCTTCAACATAGAAGAGCGAAATTTGGGGCACCAAGTCGCCTTAGTGTACTGATCATTACCTGAAAGTATCATCCAGTTTGGGTGAAAAAATATTTGCTGAGATTTCTGGAGATTCGTAATTTTTGGAAGCTTGGCAACACCTTTCCATGAAAGTGTTTCTCGCCAGTCACTGCTTAGGGCTACATCAAGAGGAAACAAAACATAGAGAGAGAACGTGAAACTCCTTCATTGTGTCAAGTTTCAAGAAGCTAGCACAAACCTTGTTGGATTTAGAGTTCCAAATATATCTATCAATATAGGAGAAAACAGAGTGAAACCTAAAAATTCAAAATGTTACTGGAAATGATCGCTTCAACATAGAAGAACGAAACTTGGGGAACCAAGTCGCCTTAGTGTATTGATCATTACCTGAAAGTATCATCCAGTTTGGGTGAAAAAATATTTGCTGAGATTTCTGGAGATTCGTAATTTTTGGAAGCTTGGCAACCCCTTTCCATGAAAGTGTTTCTCGCCAGTCACTGCTTAGGGATACATCAAGAGGAAACAAAACATAGAGATAGAACGTGAAACTACTTTATTGTGTCAAGTTTCAAGAAGCTAGCACAAACCGTGTTGGATTTAGAGTTCCAAATACACGTATCAATATAGGAGAAAACAGAGTGAAACCTAAAAATTCAAACTGTTACTGCAAATGAACGCTTCAACATAGAATAACGAAATTTGGGGAACCAAGTCGCCTTAGTGTACTGATCATTACCTGAAAGTATCATCCAGTTTGGGTGAAAAAATATTTGCTGAGATTTCTGGAGATTCGTAATTTTTGGAAGCTTGGCAACACCTTTCCATGAAAGTGTTTCTCGCCAGTCACTGCTTAGGGCTACATCAAGAGGAAACAAAACATAGAGATAGAACTTGAAACTACTTTATTGTGTCAAGTTTCAAGAAGCTAGCACAAACCGTGTTGGATTTAGAGTTCCAAATACATCTATCAATATAGGAGAAAACAGAGTGAAACCTAAAAATTCAAACTGTTACTGGAAATGAACGCTTCATCATAGAAGAACGAAATTTGGGGAACCAAGTCGCCTTAGTGTACTGATCATTACCGGAAAGTATCATCCAGTTTGGGTGAAAAAATATTTGCTGAGATTTCTTGAGGTTCGTAATTTTTGGAAGCTTGGCAACACCTTTCCATGAAAGTGTTTTTCGCCAGTCACTGCTTAGGGCTACATCAAGAGGAAACAAAACATAGAGATAGAACGTGAAACTCCTTTATTGTGTCAAGTTTCAAGAAGCTAGCACAAACCGTGTTGGATTTAGAGTTCCAAATACACCTATCAATATAGGAGAAAACAGAGTGAAACATAAAAATTCAAACAGTTACTGCAAATGAACGCTTCAACATAGAAGAACGAAATTTGGGGAACCAAGTCGCCTTAGTGTACTGATCATTACCTGAAAGTATCATCCAGTTTGGGTGAAAAAATATTTGCTGAGATTTCTGGAGATTCGTAATTTTTGGAAGCTTGGCAACACCTTTCCATGAAAGTGTTTCTCGCCAGTCACTGCTTAGGGCTATATCAAGAGGAAACAAAACATAGAGATAGAACGTGAAACTACTTTATTGTGTCAAGTTTCAAGAAGCTAGCACAAACCGTGTTGGATTTAGAGTTCAAATACATCTATCAATATAGGAGAAAATAGAGTGAAACATAAAAATTCAAAATGTTACTGGAAATGAACGCTTCAACATAGAAGAACGAAACTTGGGGAACCAAATCGCCTTAGTTTACTGATCATTACCTGAAAGTATCATCCAGTTTGGGTGAAAAAATATTTGCTGAGATTTCTGGAGATTCGTAATTTTTGGAAGCTTGGCAACACCTTTCCATGAAAGTGTTTCTCGCCAGTCACTGCTTAGGGCTACATCAAGAGGAAACAAAACATAGAGATAGAACTTGAAACTACTTTATTGTGTCAAGTTTCAAGAAGCTAGCACAAACCGTGTTGGATTTAGAGTTCCAAATACATCTATCAATATAGGAGAAAACAGAGTGAAACCTAAAAATTCAAACTGTTACTGGAAATGAACGCTTCAACATAGAAGAGCGAAATTTGGGGCACCAAGTCGCCTTAGTGTACTGATCATTACCTGAAAGTATCATCCAGTTTGGGTGAAAAAATATTTGCTGAGATTTCTGGAGATTTGTAATTTTTGGAAGCTTGGCAACACCTTTCCATGAAAGTGTTTTTCGCCAGTCACTGCTTAGGGCTACATCAAGAGGAAACAAAACATAGAGATAGAACGTGAAACTCCTTTATTGTGTCAAGTTTCAAGAAGCTAGCACAAACCGTGTTGGATTTAGAGTTCCAAATACACCTATCAATATAGGAGAAAACAGAGTGAAACCTAAATATTCAAACTGTTACTGCAAATGAACGCTTCAACATAGAAGAACGAAATTTGGGGAACCAAGTCGCCTTAGTGTACTGATCATTACCTGAAAGTATCATCCAGTTTGGGTGAAAAAATATTTGCTGAGATTTCTGGAGATTCGTAATTTTTGGAAGCTTGGCAACACCTTTCCATGAAAGTGTTTCTCGCCAGTCACTGCTTAGGGCTACATCAAGAGGAAACAAAACATAGAGAGAGAACGTGAAACTCCTTCATTGTGTCAAGTTTCAAGAAGCTAGCACAAACCTTGTTGGATTTAGAGTTCCAAATACATGTATCAATATAGGAGAAAACAGAGTGAAACCTAAAAATTCAAACTGTTACTGGAAATGAACGCTTCAACATAGAAGAGCGAAATTTGGGGCACCAAGTCGCCTTAGTGTACTGATCATTACCTGAAAGTATCATCCAGTTTGGGTGAAAAAATATTTGCTGAGATTTCTGGAGATTCGTAATTTTTGGAAGCTTGGCAACACCTTTCCATGAAAGTGTTTCTCGCCAGTCACTGCTTAGGGCTACATCAAGAGGAAACAAAACATAGAGAGAGAACGTAAAACTCCTTCATTGTGTCAAGTTTCAAGAAGCTAGCACAAACCTTGTTGGATTTAGAGTTCCAAATATATCTATCAATATAGGAGAAAACAGAGTGAAACCTAAAAATTCAAAATGTTACTGGAAATGATCGCTTCAACATAGAAGAACGAAACTTGGGGAACCAAGTCGCCTTAGTGTATTGATCATTACCTGAAAGTATCATCCAGTTTGGGTGAAAAAATATTTGCTGAGATTTCTGGAGATTCGTAATTTTTGGAAGCTTGGCAACCCCTTTCCATGAAAGTGTTTCTCGCCAGTCACTGCTTAGGGATACATCAAGAGGAAACAAAACATAGAGATAGAACGTGAAACTACTTTATTGTGTCAAGTTTCAAGAAGCTAGCACAAACCGTGTTGGATTTAGAGTTCCAAATACACCTATCAATATAGGAGAAAACAGAGTGAAACATAAATATTCAAACTGTTACTGCAAATGAACGCTTCAACATAGAAGAACGAAATTTGGGGAACCAAGTCGCCTTATTGTACTGATCATTACCTGAAAGTATCATCCAGTTTGGGTGAAAAAATATTTGCTGAGATTTCTGGAGATTCGTAATTTTTGGAAGCTCGGCAACACCTTTCCATGAAAGTGTTCCTCGCCAGTCACTGCTTAGGGCTACATCAAGAGGAAACAAAACATAGAGATAGAACTTGAAACTACTTTATTGTGTCAAGTTTCAAGAAGCTAGCACAAACCGTGTTGGATTTAGAGTTCCAAATACATGTATCAATATAGGAGAAAACAGAGTGAAACCTAAAAATTCAAACTGTTACTGGAAATGAACGCTTCAACATAGAAGAACGAAATTTGGGGAACCAAGTCGCCTTAGTGTACTGATCATTACCTGAAAGTATCATCCAGTTTGGGTGAAAAAATATTTGCTGAGATTTCTGGAGATTCGTAATTTTTGGAAGCTTGGCAACACCTTTCCATGAAAGTGTTTTTCGCCAGTCACTGCTTAGGGCTACATCAAGAGGAAACAAAACATAGAGATAGAACGTGAAACTCCTTTATTGTGTCAAGTTTCAAGAAGCTAGCACAAACCGTGTTGGATTTAGAGTTCCAAATACACCTATCAATATAGGAGAATACAGAGTGAAACCTAAAATTTCAAACTGTTACTGGAAATGAACGCGTCAACATAGAAAAACGAAATTTGGGGAATCAAGTTGCCTTAGTGTACTGATCATTACCTGAAAGTATCATCCAGTTTCGGTGAAAAAATATTTGCTGAGATTTCTGGAGATTCGTAATTTTTGGAAGCTTGGCAACCCCTTTCCATGAAAGTGTTTCTCGCCAGTCACTGCTTAGGGATACATCAAGAGGAAACAAAACATAGAGATAGAACGTGAAACTACTTTATTTTGTCAAGTTTCAAGAAGCTAGCGCAAACCGTGTTGAATTTAGAGTTCCAAATACACCTATCAATATAGGAGAAAACAGAGTGAAACCTAAAAATTCAAACTGTTACTGCAAATGAACGCTTCAACATAGAAGAACGAATTTTGGGGAACCAAGTCGCCTTAGTGTACTGATCATTACCTGAAAGTATCATCCAGTTTGGGTGAAAAAATATTTGCTGAGATTTCTGGAGATTCGTAATTTTTGGAAGCTTGGCAACACCTTTCCATGAAAGTGTTTCTCGCCAGTCACTGCTTAGGGCTACATCAAGAGGAAACAAAACATAGAGATAGAACGTGAAACTACTTTACTGTGTCAAGTTTCAAGAAGCTAGCACAAACCGTGTTGTATTTAGAGTTCCAAATACACCAATCAATATAGGAGAAAACAGAGTGAAACCTAAAAATTCAAACTGTTACTGGAAATGAACGCTTCAACATAGAAGAACGAAATTTGGGGAACCAAGTCGCCTTAGTGTACTGATCATTACCTGAAAGTATCATCCAGTTTGGGTGAAAAAATATTTGCTGAGATTTCTGGAGATTCGTAATTTTTGGCAGCTTGGCAACACCTTTCCATGAAAGTGTTTTTCGCCAGTCACTGCTTAGGGCTACATCAAGAGGAAACAAAACATAGAGATAGAACGTGAAACTCCTTTATTGTGTCAAGTTTCAAGAAGCTAGCACAAACCGTGTTGGATTTAGAGTTCCAAATACACCTATCAATATAGGAGAAAACAGAGTGAAACCTAAAAATTCAAACTGTTACTGGAAATGAACGCGTCAACATAGAAGAACGAAATTTGGGGGACCAAGTCGCCTTAGTGTACTGATCATTACCTGAAAGTATCATCCAGTTTGGGTGAAAAAATATTTGCTGAGATTTTTGGCGATTCGTAATATTTGGAAGCTTGGCAACACCTTTCCATGAAAGTGTTTCTCGCCAGTCACTGCTTAGGGCTACATCAAGAGGAAACAAAACATAGAGATAGAACGTGAAACTCCTTTATTGTGTCAAGTTTCAAGAAGCTAGCACAAACCGTGTTGATTTAGGGTTCCAAATACATGTATCAATATAGGAGAAAACAGAGTGAAACCTAAAAATTCAAACTGTTACTGCAAATGAACGCTTCAACATAGAAGAACGAAATTTGGGGAAGCAAGTCGCCTTAGTGTACTGATCATTACCTGAAAGTATCATCCAGTTTGGGTGAAAAAATATTTGCTGAGATTTCTGGAGATTCGTAAATTTTGGAAGCTTGGCAACCCCTTTCCATGAAAGTGTTTCTCGCCAGTCACTGCTTAGGGCTACATCAAGAGGAAACAAAACATAGAGATAGAACGTGAAACTACTTTATTGTGTCAAGTTTCAAGAAGCTAGCACAAACCGTGTTGGATTTAGAGTTCCAAATACATGTATCAATATAGGAGAAAACAGAGTGAAACCTAAAAATTCAAACTGTTACTGGAAATGAACGCTTCAACATAGAAGAGCGAAATTTGGGGCACCAAGTCGCAGTAGTGTACTGATCATTACCTGAAAGTATCATCCAGTTTCGGTGAAAAAATATTTGCTGAGATTTCTGGAGATTCGTAATTTTTGGAAGCTTGGCAACCCCTTTCCATGAAAGTGTTTCTCGCCAGTCACTGCTTAGGGCTACATCAAGAGCAAACAAAACATAGAGATAGAACGTGAAACTACTTTATTGTGTCAAGTTTCAAGAAGCTAGCACAAACCGTGTGGGTTTAGAGTTCCAAATACATCTATCAATATAGGAGAAAACAGAGTGAAACCTAAAAATTCAAACTGTTACTGGAAATGAACGCTTCAACATAGAAGAACGAAATTTGGGGAACCAAGTCGCCTTAGTGTACTGATCATTACCTGAAAGTATCATCCAGTTTGGGTGAAAAAATATTTGCTGAGATTTCTGGAGATTCGTAATTTTTGGAAGCTTGGCAACCCCTTTCCATGAAAGTGTTTCTCGCCAGTCACTGCTTAGGGATACATCAAGAGGAAACAAAACATAGAGATAGAACGTGAAACTACTTTATTGTGTCAAGTTTCAAGAAGCTAGCACAAACCGTGTTGGATTTAGAGTTCCAAATACACCTATCAATATAGGAGAAAACAGAGTGAAACATAAATATTCAAACTGTTACTGCAAATGAACGCTTCAACATAGAAGAACGAAATTTGGGGAACCAAGTCGCCTTATTGTACTGATCATTACCTGAAAGTATCATCCAGTTTGGGTGAAAAAATATTTGCTGAGATTTCTGGAGATTCGTAATTTTTGGAAGCTCGGCAACACCTTTCCATGAAAGTGTTCCTCGCCAGTCACTGCTTAGGGCTACATCAAGAGGAAACAAAACATAGAGATAGAACTTGAAACTACTTTATTGTGTCAAGTTTCAAGAAGCTAGCACAAACCGTGTTGGATTTAGAGTTCCAAATACATGTATCAATATAGGAGAAAACAGAGTGAAACCTAAAAATTCAAACTGTTACTGGAAATGAACGCTTCAACATAGAAGAACGAAATTTGGGGAACCAAGTCGCCTTAGTGTACTGATCATTACCTGAAAGTATCATCCAGTTTGGGTGAAAAAATATTTGCTGAGATTTCTGGAGATTCGTAATTTTTGGAAGCTTGGCAACACCTTTCCATGAAAGTGTTTTTCGCCAGTCACTGCTTAGGGCTACATCAAGAGGAAACAAAACATAGAGATAGAACGTGAAACTCCTTTATTGTGTCAAGTTTCAAGAAGCTAGCACAAACCGTGTTGGATTTAGAGTTCCAAATACACCTATCAATATAGGAGAATACAGAGTGAAACCTAAAATTTCAAACTGTTACTGGAAATGAACGCGTCAACATAGAAAAACGAAATTTGGGGAATCAAGTTGCCTTAGTGTACTGATCATTACCTGAAAGTATCATCCAGTTTCGGTGAAAAAATATTTGCTGAGATTTCTGGAGATTCGTAATTTTTGGAAGCTTGGCAACCCCTTTCCATGAAAGTGTTTCTCGCCAGTCACTGCTTAGGGATACATCAAGAGGAAACAAAACATAGAGATAGAACGTGAAACTACTTTATTTTGTCAAGTTTCAAGAAGCTAGCGCAAACCGTGTTGAATTTAGAGTTCCAAATACACCTATCAATATAGGAGAAAACAGAGTGAAACCTAAAAATTCAAACTGTTACTGCAAATGAACGCTTCAACATAGAAGAACGAATTTTGGGGAACCAAGTCGCCTTAGTGTACTGATCATTACCTGAAAGTATCATCCAGTTTGGGTGAAAAAATATTTGCTGAGATTTCTGGAGATTCGTAATTTTTGGAAGCTTGGCAACACCTTTCCATGAAAGTGTTTCTCGCCAGTCACTGCTTAGGGCTACATCAAGAGGAAACAAAACATAGAGATAGAACGTGAAACTACTTTACTGTGTCAAGTTTCAAGAAGCTAGCACAAACCGTGTTGTATTTAGAGTTCCAAATACACCAATCAATATAGGAGAAAACAGAGTGAAACCT
This sequence comes from Spermophilus citellus, assembly GCF_964194105.1. Taxonomy (NCBI): domain Eukaryota; kingdom Metazoa; phylum Chordata; class Mammalia; order Rodentia; family Sciuridae; genus Spermophilus; species Spermophilus citellus. Next base: position 745,650 of record NW_027673024.1, on the reverse strand, counting down.
AAAAATTCAAACTGTTACTGGAAATGAACGCTTCAACATAGAAGAACGAAATTTGGGGAACCAAGTCGCCTTAGTGTACTGATCATTACCTGAAAGTATCATCCAGTTTGGGTGAAAAAATATTTGCTGAGATTTCTGGAGATTCGTAATTTTTGGCAGCTTGGCAACACCTTTCCATGAAAGTGTTTTTCGCCAGTCACTGCTTAGGGCTACATCAAGAGGAAACAAAACATAGAGATAGAACGTGAAACTCCTTTATTGTGTCAAGTTTCAAGAAGCTAGCACAAACCGTGTTGGATTTAGAGTTCCAAATACACCTATCAATATAGGAGAAAACAGAGTGAAACCTAAAAATTCAAACTGTTACTGGAAATGAACGCGTCAACATAGAAGAACGAAATTTGGGGGACCAAGTCGCCTTAGTGTACTGATCATTACCTGAAAGTATCATCCAGTTTGGGTGAAAAAATATTTGCTGAGATTTTTGGCGATTCGTAATATTTGGAAGCTTGGCAACACCTTTCCATGAAAGTGTTTCTCGCCAGTCACTGCTTAGGGCTACATCAAGAGGAAACAAAACATAGAGATAGAACGTGAAACTCCTTTATTGTGTCAAGTTTCAAGAAGCTAGCACAAACCGTGTTGATTTAGGGTTCCAAATACATGTATCAATATAGGAGAAAACAGAGTGAAACCTAAAAATTCAAACTGTTACTGCAAATGAACGCTTCAACATAGAAGAACGAAATTTGGGGAAGCAAGTCGCCTTAGTGTACTGATCATTACCTGAAAGTATCATCCAGTTTGGGTGAAAAAATATTTGCTGAGATTTCTGGAGATTCGTAAATTTTGGAAGCTTGGCAACCCCTTTCCATGAAAGTGTTTCTCGCCAGTCACTGCTTAGGGCTACATCAAGAGGAAACAAAACATAGAGATAGAACGTGAAACTACTTTATTGTGTCAAGTTTCAAGAAGCTAGCACAAACCGTGTTGGATTTAGAGTTCCAAATACATGTATCAATATAGGAGAAAACAGAGTGAAACCTAAAAATTCAAACTGTTACTGGAAATGAACGCTTCAACATAGAAGAGCGAAATTTGGGGCACCAAGTCGCAGTAGTGTACTGATCATTACCTGAAAGTATCATCCAGTTTCGGTGAAAAAATATTTGCTGAGATTTCTGGAGATTCGTAATTTTTGGAAGCTTGGCAACCCCTTTCCATGAAAGTGTTTCTCGCCAGTCACTGCTTAGGGCTACATCAAGAGCAAACAAAACATAGAGATAGAACGTGAAACTACTTTATTGTGTCAAGTTTCAAGAAGCTAGCACAAACCGTGTGGGTTTAGAGTTCCAAATACATCTATCAATATAGGAGAAAACAGAGTGAAACCTAAAAATTCAAACTGTTACTGGAAATGAACGCTTCAACATAGAAGAACGAAATTTGGGGAACCAAGTCGCCTTAGTGTACTGATCATTACCTGAAAGTATCATCCAGTTTGGGTGAAAAAATATTTGCTGAGATTTCTGGAGATTCGTAATTTTTGGAAGCTTGGCAACACCTTTCCATGAAAGTGTTTCTCGCTAGTCACTGCTTAGGGCTACATCAAGAGGAAACAAAACATAGAGAGAGAACGTGAAACTCCTTCATTGTGTCAAGTTTCAAGAAGCTAGCACAAACCTTGTTGGATTTAGAGTTCCAAATATATCTATCAATATAAGAGAAAACAGAGTGAAACCTAAAAATTCAAACTGTTACTGGAAATGAACGCTTCAACATAGAAGAACGAAATTTGGGGAACCAAGTCGCCATAGTGTACTGATCATTACCTGAAAGTATCATACAGTTTGGGTGAAAAAATATTTGCTGAGATTTCTGGAGATTCGTAATTTTTGGAAGCTTGGCAACCCCTTTCCATGAAAGTGTTTCTCGCCAGTCACTGCTTAGGGCTACATCAAGAGGAAACAAAACATAGAGATAGAACGTGAAACTACTTTATTGTGTCAAGTTTCAAGAAGCTAGCACAAACCGTGTTGGATTTAGAGTTCCAAATACATGTATCAATATAGGAGAAAACAGAGTAAAACCTAAAAATTCAAACTGTTACTGGAAATGAACGCTTCAACATAGAAGAGCGAAATTTGGGGCACCAAGTCGCCTTAGTGTACTGATCATTACCTGAAAGTATCATCCAGTTTGGGTGAAAAAATATTTGCTGAGATTTCTGGAGATTCGTAAATTTTGGAAGCTTGGCAACCCCTTTCCATGAAAGTGTTTCTCGCCAGTCACTGCTTAGGGCTACATCAAGAGGAAACAAAACATAGAGATAGAACGTGAAACTACTTTATTGTGTCAAGTTTCAAGAAGCTAGCACAAACCGTGTTGGATTTAGAGTTCCAAATACATGTATCAATATAGGAGAAAACAGAGTGAAACCTAAAAATTCAAACTGTTACTGGAAATGAACGCTTCAACATAGAAGAGCGAAATTTGGGGCACCAAGTCGCCTTAGTGTACTGATCATTACCTGAAAGTATCATCCAGTTTCGGTGAAAAAATATTTGCTGAGATATCTGGAGATTCGTAATTTTTGGAAGCTTGGCAACCCCTTTCCATGAAAGTGTTTCTCGCCAGTCACTGCTTAGGGCTACATCAAGAGGAAACAAAACATAGAGATAGAACGTGAAACTACTTTATTGTGTCAAGTTTCAAGAAGCTAGCACAAACCGTGTTGGGTTTAGAGTTCCAAATACATCTATCAATATAGGAGAAAACAGAGTGAAACCTAAAAATTCAAACTGTTACTGGAAATGAACGCTTCAACATAGAAGAACGAAATTTGGGGAACCAAGTCGCCTTAGTGTACTGATCATTACCTGAAAGTATCATCCAGTTTGGGTGAAAAAATATTTGCTGAGATTTCTGGAGATTCGTAATTTTTGGAAGCTTGGCAACACCTTTCCATGAAAGTGTTTCTCGCCAGTCACTGCTTAGGGCTACATCAAGAGGAAACAAAACATAGAGAGAGAACGTGAAACTCCTTCATTGTGTCAAGTTTCAAGAAGCTAGCACAAACCTTGTTGGATTTAGAGTTCCAAATATATCTATCAATATAGGAGAAAACAGAGTGAAACCTAAAAATTCAAACTGTTAATGGAAATGAACGCTTCAACATAGAATAACGAAATTTGTGGAACCAAGTCGCCTTAGTGTACTGATCATTACCTGAAAGTATCATCCAGTTTGGGTGAAAAAATATTTGCTGAGATTTCTGGAGATTCGTAATTTTTGGAAGCTTGGCAACACCTTTCCATGAAAGTGTTTCTCGCCAGTCACTGCTTAGGGCTACATCAAGAGGAAACAAAACATAGAGAGAGAACGTGAAACTCCTTCATTGTGTCAAGTTTCAAGAAGCTAGCACAAACCTTGTTGGATTTAGAGTTCCAAATATATCTATCAATATAGGAGAAAACAGAGTGAAACCTAAAAATTCAAACTGTTACTGGAAATGAACGCTTCAACATAGAAGAACGAAATTATGGGAACCAAGTCGCCTTAGTGTACTGATCATTACCTGAAAGTATCATCCAGTTTGGGTGAAAAAATATTTGCTGAGATTTCTGGAGATTCGTAATTTTTGGAAGCTTGGCAACACCTTTCCATGAAAGTGTTTCTCGCCAGTACTGCTTAGGGCTACATCAAGAGGAAACAAAACAAAGAGATAGAACTTGAAACTACTTTATTGTGTCAAGTTTCAAGAAGCTAGCACAAACCGTGTTGGATTTAGAGTTCCAAATACATCTATCAATATAGGAGAAAACAGAGTGAAACCTAAAAATTCAAACTGTTACTGGAAATGAACGCTTCATCATAGAAGAACGAAATTTGGGGAACCAAGTCGCCTTAGTGTACTGATCATTACCGGAAAGTATCATCCAGTTTGGGTGAAAAAATATTTGCTGAGATTTCTGGAGGTTCGTAATTTTTGGAAGCTTGGCAACACCTTTCCATGAAAGTGTTTTTCGCCAGTCACTGCTTAGGGCTACATCAAGAGGAAACAAAACATAGAGATAGAACTTGAAACTCCTTTATTGTGTCAAGTTTCAAGAAGCTAGCACAAACCGTGTTGGATTTAGAGTTCCAAATACACCTATCAATATAGGAGAAAACAGAGTGAAACCTAAAAATTCAAACTGTTACTGCAAATGAACGCTTCAACATAGAAGAACGAAATTTGGGGAACCAAGTCGCCTTAGTGTACTGATCATTACCTGAAAGTATCATCCAGTTTGGGTGAAAAAATATTTGCTGAGATTTCTGGAGATTCGTAATTTTTGGAAGCTTGGCAACACCTTTCCATGAAAGTGTTTCTCGCCAGTCACTGCTTAGGGCTATATCAAGAGGAAACAAAACATAGAGATAGAATGTGAAACTACTTTATTGTGTCAAGTTTCAAGAAGCTAGCACAAACCGTGTTGGATTTAGAGTTCAAATACATCTATCAATATAGGAGAAAATAGAGTGAAACATAAAAATTCAAAATGTTACTGGAAATGAACGCTTCAACATAGAAGAACGAAACTTGGGGAACCAAGTCGCCTTAGTTTACTGATCATTACCTGAAAGTATCATCCAGTTTGGGTGAAAAAATATTTGCTGAGATTTCTGGAGATTCGTAATTTTTGGAAGCTTGGCAACACCTTTCCATGAAAGTGTTTTTCGCCAGTCACTGCTTAGGGCTACATCAAGAGGAAACAAAACATAGAGATAGAACGTGAAACTCCTTTATTGTGTCAATTATCAAGAAGCTAGCACAAACCGTGTTGGATTTAGAGTTCCAAATACACCTATCAATATAGGAGAAAACAGAGTGAAACCTAAATATTCAAACTGTTACTGCAAATGAACGCTTCAACATAGAAGAACGAAATTTGGGGAACCAAGTCGCCTTAGTGTACTGATCATTACCTGAAAGTATCATCCAGTTTGGGTGAAAAAATATTTGCTGAGATTTCTGGAGATTCGTAATTTTTGGAAGCTTGGCAACCCCTTTCCATTAAAGTGTTTCTCGCCAGTCACTGCTTAGGGCTACATCAAGAGGAAACAAAACATAGAGATAGAACGTGAAACTACTTTATTGTGTCAAGTTTCAAGAAGCTAGCACAAACCGTGTTGGATTTAGAGTTCCAAATACATGTATCAATATAGGAGAAAACAGAGTGAAACCTAAAAATTCAAACTGTTACTGGAAATGAACGCTTCAACATAGAAGAGCGAAATTTGGGGCACCAAGTCGCCTTAGTGTACTGATCATTACCTGAAAGTATCATCCAGTTTCGGTGAAAAAATATTTGCTGAGATTTCTGGAGATTCGTAATTTTTGGAAGCTTGGCAACCCCTTTCCATGAAAGTGTTTCTCGCCAGTCACTGCTTAGGGCTACATCAAGAGGAAACAAAACATAGAGATAGAACGTGAAACTACTTTATTGTGTCAAGTTTCAAGAAGCTAGCACAAACCGTGTTGGGTTTAGAGTTCCAAATACATCTATCAATATAGGAGAAAACAGAGTGAAACCTAAAAATTCAAACTGTTACTGGAAATGAACGCTTCAACATAGAAGAACGAAATTTGGGGAACCAAGTCGCCTTAGTGTACTGATCATTACCTGAAAGTATCATCCAGTTTGGGTGAAAAAATATTTGCTGAGATTTCTGGAGATTCGTAATTTTTGGAAGCTCGGCAACACCTTTCCATGAAAGTGTTCCTCGCCAGTCACTGCTTAGGGCTACATCAAGAGGAAACAAAACATAGAGATAGAACTTGAAACTACTTTATTGTGTCAAGTTTCAAGAAGCTAGCACAAACCGTGTTGGATTTAGAGTTCCAAATACATGTATCAATATAGGAGAAAACAGAGTGAAACCTAAAAATTCAAACTGTTACTGGAAATGAACGCTTCAACATAGAAGAACGAAATTTGGGGAACCAAGTCGCCTTAGTGTACTGATCATTACCTGAAAGTATCATCCAGTTTGGGTGAAAAAATATTTGCTGAGATTTCTGGAGATTCGTAATTTTTGGAAGCTTGGCAACACCTTTCCATGAAAGTGTTTTTCGCCAGTCACTGCTTAGGGCTACATCAAGAGGAAACAAAACATAGAGATAGAACGTGAAACTCCTTTATTGTGTCAAGTTTCAAGAAGCTAGCACAAACCGTGTTGGATTTAGAGTTCCAAATACACCTATCAATATAGGAGAATACAGAGTGAAACCTAAAAATTCAAACTGTTACTGGAAATGAACGCGTCAACATAGAAAAACGAAATTTGGGGCATCAAGTTGCCTTAGTGTACTGATCATTACCTGAAAGTATCATCCAGTTTCGGTGAAAAAATATTTGCTGAGATTTCTGGAGATTCGTAATTTTTGGAAGCTTGGCAACCCCTTTCCATGAAAGTGTTTCTCGCCAGTCACTGCTTAGGGATACATCAAGAGGAAACAAAACATAGAGATAGAACGTGAAACTACTTTATTTTGTCAAGTTTCAAGAAGCTAGCGCAAACCGTGTTGAATTTAGAGTTCCAAATACACCTATCAATATAGGAGAAAACAGAGTGAAACCTAAAAATTCAAACTGTTACTGCAAATGAACGCTTCAACATAGAAGAAGGAATTTTGGGGAACCAAGTCGCCTTAGTGTACTGATCATTACCTGAAAGTATCATCCAGTTTGGGTGAAAAAATATTTGCTGAGATTTCTGGAGATTCGTAATTTTTGGAAGCTTGGCAACACCTTTCCATGAAAGTGTTTCTCGCCAGTCACTGCTTAGGGCTACATCAAGAGGAAACAAAACATAGAGATAGAACGTGAAACTACTTTACTGTGTCAAGTTTCAAGAAGCTAGCACAAACCGTGTTGTATTTAGAGTTCAAATACACCAATCAATATAGGAGAAAACAGAGTGAAACCTAAAAATTCAAACTGTTACTGGAAATGAACGCTTCAACATAGAAGAACGAAATTTGGGGCACCAAGTCGCCTTAGTGTACTGATCATTACCTGAAAGTATCATCCAGTTTGGGTGAAAAAATATTTGCTGAGATTTTTGGCGATTCGTAATATTTGGAAGCTTGGCAACACCTTTCCATGAAAGTGTTTCTCGCCAGTCACTGCTTAGGGCTACATCAAGAGGAAACAAAACATAGAGATAGAACGTGAAACTCCTTTATTGTGTCAAGTTTCAAGAAGCTAGCACAAACCGTGTTGATTTAGGGTTCCAAATACATGTATCAATATAGGAGAAAACAGAGTGAAACCTAAAAATTCAAACTGTTACTGCAAATGAACGCTTCAACATAGAAGAACGAAATTTGGGGAACCAAGTCGCCTTAGTGTACTGATCATTACCTGAAAGTATCATCCAGTTTGGGTGAAAAAATATTTGCTGAGATTTCTGGAGATTCGTAAATTTTGGAAGCTTGGCAACCCCTTTCCATGAAAGTGTTTCTCGCCAGTCACTGCTTAGGGCTACATCAAGAGGAAACAAAACATAGAGATAGAACGTGAAACTACTTTATTGTGTCAAGTTTCAAGAAGCTAGCACAAACCGTGTTGGATTTAGAGTTCCAAATACATGTATCAATATAGGAGAAAACAGAGTGAAACCTAAAAATTCAAACTGTTACTGGAAATGAACGCTTCAACATAGAAGAGCGAAATTTGGGGCACCAAGTCGCAGTAGTGTACTGATCATTACCTGAAAGTATCATCCAGTTTCGGTGAAAAAATATTTGCTGAGATTTCTGGAGATTCGTAATTTTTGGAAGCTTGGCAACCCCTTTCCATGAAAGTGTTTCTCGCCAGTCACTGCTTAGGGCTACATCAAGAGCAAACAAAACATAGAGATAGAACGTGAAACTACTTTATTGTGTCAAGTTTCAAGAAGCTAGCACAAACCGTGTTGGGTTTAGAGTTCCAAATACATCTATCAATATAGGAGAAAACAGAGTGAAACCTAAAAATTCAAACTGTTACTGGAAATGAACGCTTCAACATAGAAGAACGAAATTTGGGGAACCAAGTCGCCTTAGTGTACTTATCATTACCTGAAAGTATCATCCAGTTTGGGTGAAAAAATATTTGCTGAGATTTCTGGAGATTCGTAATTTTTGGAAGCTTGGCAACACCTTTCCATGAAAGTGTTTCTCGCTAGTCACTGCTTAGGGCTACATCAAGAGGAAACAAAACATAGAGAGAGAACGTGAAACTCCTTCATTGTGTCAAGTTTCAAGAAGCTAGCACAAACCTTGTTGGATTTAGAGTTCCAAATATATCTATCAATATAGGAGAAAACAGAGTGAAACCTAAAAATTCAAACTGTTACTGGAAATGAACGCTTCAACATAGAATAACGAAATTTGTGGAACCAAGTCGCCTTATTGTACTGATCATTACCTGAAAGTATCATCCAGTTTGGGTGAAAAAATATTTGCTGAGATTTCTGGAGATTCGTAAATTTTGGAAGCTTGGCAACCCCTTTCCATGAAAGTGTTTCTCGCCAGTCACTGCTTAGGGCTACATCAAGAGGAAACAAAACATAGAGATAGAACGTGAAACTACTTTATTGTGTCAAGTTTCAAGAAGCTAGCACAAACCGTGTTGGATTTAGAGTTCCAAATACATGTATCAATATAGGAGAAAACAGAGTAAAACCTAAAAATTCAAACTGTTACTGGAAATGAACGCTTCAACATAGAAGAGCGAAATTTGGGGCACCAAGTCGCCTTAGTGTACTGATCATTACCTGAAAGTATCATCCAGTTTGGGTGAAAAAAATATTTGCTGAGATTTCTGGAGATTCGTAAATTTTGGAAGCTTGGCAACCCCTTTCCATGAAAGTGTTTCTCGCCAGTCACTGCTTAGGGCTACATCAAGAGGAAACAAAACATAGAGATAGAACGTGAAACTACTTTATTGTGTCAAGTTTCAAGAAGCTAGCACAAACCGTGTTGGATTTAGAGTTCCAAATACATGTATCAATATAGGAGAAAACAGAGTGAAACCTAAAAATTCAAACTGTTACTGGAAATGAACGCTTCAACATAGAAGAGCGAAATTTGGGGCACCAAGTCGCCTTAGTGTACTGATCATTACCTGAAAGTATCATCCAGTTTCGGTGAAAAAATATTTGCTGAGATTTCTGGAGATTCGTAATTTTTGGAAGCTTGGCAACCCCTTTCCATGAAAGTGTTTCTCGCCAGTCACTGCTTAGGGCTACATCAAGAGGAAACAAAACATAGAGATAGAACATGAAACTACTTTATTGTGTCAAGTTTCAAGAAGCTAGCACAAACCGTGTTGGGTTTAGAGTTCCAAATACATCTATCAATATAGGAGAAAACAGAGTGAAACCTAAAAATTCAAACTGTTACTGGAAATGAACGCTTCAACATAGAAGAACGAAATTTGGGGAACCAAGTCGCCTTAGTGTACTGATCATTACCTGAAAGTATCATCCAGTTTGGGTGAAAAAATATTTGCTGAGATTTCTGGAGATTCGTAATTTTTGGAAGCTTGGCAACACCTTTCCATGAAAGTGTTTCTCGCCAGTCACTGCTTAGGGCTACATCAAGAGGAAACAAAACATAGAGAGAGAACGTGAAACTCCTTCATTGTGTCAAGTTTCAAGAAGCTAGCACAAACCTTGTTGGATTTAGAGTTCCAAATATATCTATCAATATAGGAGAAAACAGAGTGAAACCTAAAAATTCAAACTGTTACTGGAAATGAACGCTTCAACATAGAATAACGAAATTTGTGGAAACAAGTCGCCTTAGTGTACTGATCATTACCTGAAAGTATCATCCAGTTTGGGTGAAAAAATATTTGCTGAGATTTCTGGAGATTCGTAATTTTTGGAAGCTTGGCAACACCTTTCCATGAAAGTGTTTCTCGCCAGTCACTGCTTAGGGCTACATCAAGAGGAAACAAAACATAGAGAGAGAACGTGAAACTCCTTCATTGTGTCAAGTTTCAAGAAGCTAGCACAAACCTTGTTGGATTTAGAGTTCCAAATATATCTATCAATATAGGAGAAAACAGAGTGAAACCTAAAAATTCAAACTGTTACTGGAAATGAACGCTTCAACATAGAATAACGAAATTTGTGGAACCAAGTCGCCTTAGTGTACTGATCATTACCTGAAAGTATCATCCAGTTTGGGTGAAAAAATATTTGCTGAGATTTCTGGAGATTCGTAATTTTTGGAAGCTTGGCAACACCTTTCCATGAAAGTGTTTCTCGCCAGTCACTGCTTAGGGCTACATCAAGAGGAAACAAAACAAAGAGATAGAACTTGAAACTACTTTATTGTGTCAAGTTTCAAGAAGCTAGCACAAACCGTGTTGGATTTAGAGTTCCAAATACATCTATCAATATAGGAGAAAACAGAGTGAAACCTAAAAATTCAAACTGTTACTGGAAATGAACGCTTCATCATAGAAGAACGAAATTTGGGGAACCAAGTCGCCTTAGTGTACTGATCATTACCGGAAAGTATCATTCAGTTTGGGTGAAAAAATATTTGCTGAGATTTCTGGAGGTTCGTAATTTTTGGAAGCTTGGCAACACCTTTCCATGAAAGTGTTTTTCGCCAGTCACTGCTTAGGGCTACATCAAGAGGAAACAAAACATAGAGATAGAACTTGAAACTCCTTTATTGTGTCAAGTTTCAAGAAGCTAGCACAAACCGTGTTGGATTTAGAGTTCCAAATACACCTATCAATATAGGAGAAAACAGAGTGAAACCTAAAAATTCAAACTGTTACTGCAAATGAACGCTTCAACATAGAAGAACGAAATTTGGGGAACCAAGTCGCCTTAGTGTACTGATCATTACCTGAAAGTATCATCCAGTTTGGGTGAAAAAATATTTGCTGAGATTTCTGGAGATTCGTAATTTTTGGAAGCTTGGCAACACCTTTCCATGAAAGTGTTTCTCGCCAGTCACTGCTTAGGGCTATATCAAGAGGAAACAAAACATAGAGATAGAATGTGAAACTACTTTATTGTGTCAAGTTTCAAGAAGCTAGCACAAACCGTGTTGGATTTAGAGTTCAAATACATCTATCAATATAGGAGAAAACAGAGTGAAACCTAAATATTCAAACTGTTACTGCAAATGAACGCTTCAACATAGAAGAACGAAATTTGGGGAACCAAGTCGCCTTAGTGTACTGATCATTACCTGAAAGTATCATCCAGTTTGGGTGAAAAAATATTTGCTGAGATTTCTGGAGATTCGTAATTTTTGGAAGCTTGGCAACCCCTTTCCATTAAAGTGTTTCTCGCCAGTCACTGCTTAGGGCTACATCAAGAGGAAACAAAACATAGAGATAGAACGTGAAACTACTTTATTGTGTCAAGTTTCAAGAAGCTAGCACAAACCGTGTTGGATTTAGAGTTCCAAATACATGTATCAATATAGGAGAAAACAGAGTGAAACCTAAAAATTCAAACTGTTACTGGAAATGAACGCTTCAACATAGAAGAGCGAAATTTGGGGCACCAAGTCGCCTTAGTGTACTGATCATTACCTGAAAGTATCATCCAGTTTCGGTGAAAAAATATTTGCTGAGATTTCTGGAGATTCGTAATTTTTGGAAGCTTGGCAACCCCTTTCCATGAAAGTGTTTCTCGCCAGTCACTGCTTAGGGCTACATCAAGAGGAAACAAAACATAGAGATAGAACGTGAAACTACTTTATTGTGTCAAGTTTCAAGAAGCTAGCACAAACTGTGTTGGGTTTAGAGTTCCAAATACATCTATCAATATAGGAGAAAACAGAGTGAAACCTAAAAATTCAAACTGTTACTGGAAATGAACGCTTCAACATAGAAGAACGAAATTTGGGGAACCAAGTCGCCTTAGTGTACTGATCATTACCTGAAAGCATCATCCAGTTTGGGTGAAAAAATATTTGCTGAGATTTCTGGAGATTCGTAATTTTTGGAAGCTTGGCAACCCCTTTCCATGAAAGTGTTTCTCGCCAGTCACTGCTTAGGGCTACATCAAGAGGAAACAAAACATAGAGATAGAACTTGAAACTACTTTATTGTGTCAAGTTTCAAGAAGCTAGCACAAACCGTGTTGGATTTAGAGTTCCAAATACATCTATCAATATAGGAGAAAACAGAGTGAAACCTAAAAATTCAAACTGTTACTGGAAATGAACGCTTCAACATAGAAGAACGAAATTTGGGGAACCAAGTCGCCTTAGTGTACTGATCATTACCTGAAAGTATCATCCAGTTTGGGTGAAAAAATATTTGCTGAGATTTCTGGAGATTCGTAATTTTTGGAAGCTTGGCAACACCTTTCCATGAAAGTGTTTTTCGCCAGTCACTGCTTAGGGCTACATCAAGAGGAAACAAAACATAGAGATAGAACGTGAAACTCCTTTATTGTGTCAAGTTTCAAGAAGCTAGCACAAACCGTGTTGGATTTAGAGTTCCAAATACACCTATCAATATAGGAGAATACAGAGTGAAACCTAAAAATTCAAACTGTTACTGGAAATGAACGCGTCAACATAGAAAAACGAAATTTGGGGCATCAAGTCGCCTTAGTGTACTGATCATTACCTGAAAGTATCATCCAGTTTCGGTGAAAAAATATTTGCTGAGATTTCTGGAGATTCGTAATTTTTGGAAGCTTGGCAACCCCTTTCCATGAAAGTGTTTCTCGCCAGTCACTGCTTAGGGATACATCAAGAGGAAACAAAACATAGAGATAGAACGTGAAACTACTTTATTTTGTCAAGTTTCAAGAAGCTAGCACAAACCGTGTTGAATTTAGAGTTCCAAATACACCTATCAATATAGGAGAAAACAGAGTGAAACCTAAAAATTCAAACTGTTAAGGCAAATGAACGCTTCAACATAGAAGAACGAAATTTGGGGAACCAAGTCGCCTTAGTGTACTGATCATTACCTGAAAGTATCATCCAGTTTCGGTGAAAAAATATTTGCTGAGATTTCTGGAGATTCGTAATTTTTGGAAGCTTGGCAACCCCTTTCCATGAAAGTGTTTCTCGCCAGTCACTGCTTAGGGCTACATCAAGAGGAAACAAAACATAGAGATAGAACGTGAAACTACTTTACTGTGTCAAGTTTCAAGAAGCTAGCACAAACCGTGTTGGATTTAGAGTTCCAAATACACCAATCAATATAGGAGAAAACAGAGTGAAACCTAAAAATTCAAACTGTTACTGGAAATGAACGCTTCAACATAGAAGAACGAAATTTGGGGAATCAAGTCGCCTTAGTGTACTGATCATTACCTGAAAGTATCATCCAGTTTGGGTGAAAAAATATTTGCTGAGATTTCTGGAGATTCGTAATTTTTGGAAGCTTGGCAACACCTTTCCATGAAAGTGTTTTTCGCCAGTCACTGCTTAGGGCTACATCAAGAGGAAACAAAACATAGAGATAGAACGTGAAACTCCTTTATTGTGTCAAGTTTCAAGAAGCTAGCACAAACCGTGTTGGATTTAGAGTTCCAAATACACCTATCAATATAGGAGAAAACAGAGTGAAACCTAAAAATTCAAACTGTTACTGGAAATGAACGCGTCAACATAGAAGAACGAAATTTGGGGCACCAAGAAGCCTTAGTGTACTGATCATTACCTGAAAGTATCATCCAGTTTGGGTGAAAAAATATTTGCTGAGATTTTTGGCGATTCGTAGTATTTGGAAGCTTGGCAACACCTTTCCATGAAAGTGTTTCTCGCCAGTCACTGCTTAGGGCTACATCAAGAGGAAACAAAACATAGAGATAGAACGTGAAACTCCTTTATTGTGTCAAGTTTCAAGAAGCTAGCACAAACCGTGTTGGATTTAGAGTTCCAAATACATCTATCAATATAGGAGAAAACAGAGTGAAACCTAAAAATTCAAACTGTTACTGGAAATGAACGCTTCAACATAGAAGAACGAAATTTGGGGAACCAAGTCGCCTTAGTGTACTGATCATTACCTGAAAGTATCATCCAGTGTGGGTGAAAAAATATTTGCTGAGATTTCTGGAGATTCGTAATTTTTGGAAGCTTGGCAACACCTTTCCATGAAAGTGTTTTTCGCCAGTCACTGCTTAGGGCTACATCAAGAGGAAACAAAACATAGAGATAGAACGTGAAACTCCTTTATTGTGTCAAGTTTCAAGAAGCTAGCACAAACCGTGTTGGATTTAGAGTTCCAAATACACCTATCAATATAGGAGAATACAGAGTGAAACCTAAAAATTCAAACTGTTACTGGAAATGAACGCGTCAACATAGAAAAACGAAATTTGGGGCATCAAGTCGCCTTAGTGTACTGATCATTACCTGAAAGTATCATCCAGTTTCGGTGAAAAAATATTTGCTGAGATTTCTGGAGATTCGTAATTTTTGGAAGCTTGGCAACCCCTTTCCATGAAAGTGTTTCTCGCCAGTCACTGCTTAGGGATACATCAAGAGGAAACAAAACATAGAGATAGAACGTGAAACTACTTTATTTTGTCAAGTTTCAAGAAGCTAGCACAAACCGTGTTGAATTTAGAGTTCCAAATACACCTATCAATATAGGAGAAAACAGAGTGAAACCTAAAAATTCAAACTGTTACTGGAAATGAACGCTTCAACATAGAAGAACGAAATTTGGGGAACCAAGTCGCCTTAGTGTACTGATCATTACCTGAAAGTATCATCCAGTTTGGGTGAAAAAATATTTGCTGAGATTTCTGGAGATTCGTAATTTTTGGAAGCTTGGCAACACCTTTCCATGAAAGTGTTTTTCGCCAGTCACTGCTTAGGGCTACATCAAGAGGAAACAAAACATAGAGATAGAACGTGAAACTCCTTTATTGTGTCAAGTTTCAAGAAGCTAGCACAAACCGTGTTGGATTTAGAGTTCCAAATACACCTATCAATATAGGAGAAAACAGAGTGAAACCTAAAAATTCAAACTGTTACTGGAAATGAACGCGTCAACATAGAAGAACGAAATTTGGGGCACCAAGTCGCCTTAGTGTACTGATCATTACCTGAAAGTATCATCCAGTTTGGGTGAAAAAATATTTGCTGAGATTTTTGGCGATTCGTAATATTTGGAAGCTTGGCAACACCTTTCCATGAAAGTGTTTCTCGCCAGTCACTGCTTAGGGCTACATCAATAGGAAACAAAACATAGAGATAGAACGTGAAACTCCTTTATTGTGTCAAGTTTCAAGAAGCTAGCACAAACCGTGTTGATTTAGGGTTCCAAATACATGTATCAATATAGGAGAAAACAGAGTGAAACCTAAAAATTCAAACTGTTAATGCAAATGAACGCTTCAACATAGAAGAACGAAATTTGGGGAACCAAGTCGCCTTAGTGTACTGATCATTACCTGAAAGTATCATCCAGTTTGGGTGAAAAAATGTTTGCTGAGATTTCTGGAGATTCGTAAATTTTGGAAGCTTGGCAACCCCTTTCCATGAAAGTGTTTCTCGCCAGTCACTGCTTAGGGCTACATCAAGAGGAAACAAAACATAGAGATAGAACGTGAAACTACTTTATTGTGTCAAGTTTCAAGAAGCTAGCACAAACCGTGTTGGATTTAGAGTTCCAAATACATGTATCAATATAGGAGAAAACAGAGTGAAACCTAAAAATTCAAACTGTTACTGGAAATGAACGCTTCAACATAGAAGAGCGAAATTTGGGGCACCAAGTCGCAGTAGTGTACTGATCATTACCTGAAAGTATCATCCAGTTTCGGTGAAAAAATATTTGCTGAGATTTCTGGAGATTCGTAATTTTTGGAAGCTTGGCAACCCCTTTCCATGAAAGTGTTTCTCGCCAGTCACTGCTTAGGGCTACATCAAGAGGAAACAAAACATAGAGATAGAACGTGAAACTACTTTATTGTGTCAAGTTTCAAGAAGCTAGCACAAACCGTGTTGGGTTTAGAGTTCCAAATACATCTATCAATATAGGAGAAAACAGAGTGAAACCTAAAAATTCAAACTGTTACTGGAAATGAACGCTTCAACATAGAAGAACGAAATTTGGGGAACCAAGTCGCCTTAGTGTACTGATCATTACCTGAAAGTATCATCCAGTTTGGGTGAAAAAATATTTGCTGAGATTTCTGGAGATTCGTAATTTTTGAAAGCTTGGCAACACCTTTCCATGGAAGTGTTTCTCGCCAGTCACTGCTTAGGGCTACATCAAGAGGAAACAAAACATAGAGAGAGAACGTGAAACTCCTTCATTGTGTCAAGTTTCAAGAAGCTAGCACAAACCTTGTTGGATTTAGAGTTCCAAATATATCTATCAATATAGGAGAAAACAGAGTGAAACCTAAAAATTCAAACTGTTACTGGAAATGAACGCTTCAACATAGAATAACGAAATTTGTGGAACCAAGTCGCCTTATTGTACTGATCATTACCTGAAAGTATCATCCAGTTTGGGTGAAAAAATATTTGCTGAGATTTCTGGAGATTCGTAAATTTTGGAAGCTTGGCAACCCCTTTCCATGAAAGTGTTTCTCGCCAGTCACTGCTTAGGGCTACATCAATAGGAAACAAAACATAGAGATAGAACGTGAAACTCCTTTATTGTGTCAAGTTTCAAGAAGCTAGCACAAACCGTGTTGATTTAGGGTTCCAAATACATGTATCAATATAGGAGAAAACAGAGTGAAACCTAAAAATTCAAACTGTTAATGCAAATGAACGCTTCAACATAGAAGAACGAAATTTGGGGAACCAAGTCGCCTTAGTGTACTGATCATTACCTGAAAGTATCATCCAGTTTGGGTGAAAAAATGTTTGCTGAGATTTCTGGAGATTCGTAAATTTTGGAAGCTTGGCAACCCCTTTCCATGAAAGTGTTTCTCGCCAGTCACTGCTTAGGGCTACATCAAGAGGAAACAAAACATAGAGATAGAACGTGAAACTACTTTATTGTGTCAAGTTTCAAGAAGCTAGCACAAACCGTGTTGGATTTAGAGTTCCAAATACATGTATCAATATAGGAGAAAACAGAGTGAAACCTAAAAATTCAAACTGTTACTGGAAATGAACGCTTCAACATAGAAGAGCGAAATTTGGGGCACCAAGTCGCAGTAGTGTACTGATCATTACCTGAAAGTATCATCCAGTTTCGGTGAAAAAATATTTGCTGAGATTTCTGGAGATTCGTAATTTTTGGAAGCTTGGCAACCCCTTTCCATGAAAGTGTTTCTCGCCAGTCACTGCTTAGGGCTACATCAAGAGGAAACAAAACATAGAGATAGAACGTGAAACTACTTTATTGTGTCAAGTTTCAAGAAGCTAGCACAAACCGTGTTGGGTTTAGAGTTCCAAATACATCTATCAATATAGGAGAAAACAGAGTGAAACCTAAAAATTCAAACTGTTACTGGAAATGAACGCTTCAACATAGAAGAACGAAATTTGGGGAACCAAGTCGCCTTAGTGTACTGATCATTACCTGAAAGTATCATCCAGTTTGGATGAAAAAATATTTGCTGAGATTTCTGGAGATTCGTAATTTTTGAAAGCTTGGCAACACCTTTCCATGGAAGTGTTTCTCGCCAGTCACTGCTTAGGGCTACATCAAGAGGAAACAAAACATAGAGAGAGAACGTGAAACTCCTTCATTGTGTCAAGTTTCAAGAAGCTAGCACAAACCTTGTTGGATTTAGAGTTCCAAATATATCTATCAATATAGGAGAAAACAGAGTGAAACCTAAAAATTCAAACTGTTACTGGAAATGAACGCTTCAACATAGAATAACGAAATTTGTGGAACCAAGTCGCCTTATTGTACTGATCATTACCTGAAAGTATCATCCAGTTTGGGTGAAAAAATATTTGCTGAGATTTCTGGAGATTCGTAAATTTTGGAAGCTTGGCAACCCCTTTCCATGAAAGTGTTTCTCGCCAGTCACTGCTTAGGGCTACATCAAGAGGAAACAAAACATAGAGATAGAACGTGAAACTACTTTATTGTGTCAAGTTTCAAGAAGCTAGCACAAACCGTGTTGGATTTAGAGTTCCAAATACATGTATCAATATAGGAGAAAACAGAGTGAAACCTAAAAATTCAAACTGTTACTGGAAATGAACGCTTCAACATAGAAGAGCGAAATTTGGGGCACCAAGTCGCCTTAGTGTACTGATCATTACCTGAAAGTATCATCCAGTTTGGGTGAAAAAATATTTGCTGAGATTTCTGGAGATTCGTAATTTTTGGAAGCTTGGCAACCCCTTTCCATGAAAGAGTTTCTCGCCAGTCACTGCTTAGGGCTACATCAAGAGGAAACAAAACATAGAGATAGAACGTGAAACTACTTTATTGTGTCAAGTTTCAAGAAGCTAGCACAAACCGTGTTGGATTTAGAGTTCCAAATACATGTATCAATATAGGAGAAAACAGAGTGAAACCTAAAAATTCAAACTGTTACTGGAAATGAACGCTTCAACATAGAAGAGCGAAATTTGGGGCACCAAGTCGCAGTAGTGTACTGATCATTACCTGAAAGTATCATCCAGTTTCGGTGAAAAAATATTTGCTGAGATTTCTGGAGATTCGTAATTTTTGGAAGCTTGGCAACCCCTTTCCATGAAAGTGTTTCTCGCCAGTCACTGCTTAGGGCTACATCAAGAGGAAACAAAACATAGAGATAGAACGTGAAACTACTTTATTGTGTCAAGTTTCAAGAAGCTAGCACAAACCGTGTTGGGTTTAGAGTTCCAAATACATCTATCAATATAGGAGAAAACAGAGTGAAACCTAAAAATTCAAACTGTTACTGGAAATGAACGCTTCAACATAGAAGAACGAAATTTGGGGAACCAAGTCGCCTTAGTGTACTGATCATTACCTGAAAGTATCATCCAGTTTGGGTGAAAAAATATTTGCTGAGATTTCTGGAGATTCGTAATTTTTGAAAGCTTGGCAACACCTTTCCATGGAAGTGTTTCTCGCCAGTCACTGCTTAGGGCTACATCAAGAGGAAACAAAACATAGAGAGAGAACGTGAAACTCCTTCATTGTGTCAAGTTTCAAGAAGCTAGCACAAACCTTGTTGGATTTAGAGTTCCAAATATATCTATCAATATAGGAGAAAACAGAGTGAAACCTAAAAATTCAAACTGTTACTGGAAATGAACGCTTCAACATAGAATAACGAAATTTGTGGAACCAAGTCGCCTTATTGTACTGATCATTACCTGAAAGTATCATCCAGTTTGGGTGAAAAAATATTTGCTGAGATTTCTGGAGATTCGTAAATTTTGGAAGCTTGGCAACCCCTTTCCATGAAAGTGTTTTTCGCCAGTCACTGCTTAGGGCTACATCAATAGGAAACAAAACATAGAGATAGAACGTGAAACTCCTTTATTGTGTCAAGTTTCAAGAAGCTAGCACAAACCGTGTTGATTTAGGGTTCCAAATACATGTATCAATATAGGAGAAAACAGAGTGAAACCTAAAAATTCAAACTGTTACTGGAAATGAACGCTTCAACATAGAAGAGCGAAATTTGGGGCACCAAGTCGCAGTAGTGTACTGATCATTACCTGAAAGTATCATCCAGTTTCGGTGAAAAAATATTTGCTGAGATTTCTGGAGATTCGTAATTTTTGGAAGCTTGGCAACCCCTTTCCATGAAAGTGTTTCTCGCCAGTCACTGCTTAGGGCTACATCAAGAGGAAACAAAACATAGAGATAGAACGTGAAACTACTTCATTGTGTCAAGTTTCAAGAAGCTAGCACAAACCTTGTTGGATTTAGAGTTCCAAATACATCTATCAATATAGGAGAAAACAGAGTGAAACCTAAAAATTCAAACTGTTACTGGAAATGAACGCTTCAACATAGAAGAACGAAATTTGGGGAACCAAGTCGCCTTAGTGTACTGATCATTACCTGAAAGTATCATCCAGTTTGGGTGAAAAAATATTTGCTGAGATTTCTGGAGATTCGTAATTTTTGAAAGCTTGGCAACACCTTTCCATGGAAGTGTTTCTCGCCAGTCACTGCTTAGGGCTACATCAAGAGGAAACAAAACATAGAGAGAGAACGTGAAACTCCTTCATTGTGTCAAGTTTCAAGAAGCTAGCACAAACCTTGTTGGATTTAGAGTTCCAAATATATCTATCAATATAGGAGAAAACAGAGTGAAACCTAAAAATTCAAACTGTTACTGGAAATGAACGCTTCAACATAGAATAACGAAATTTGTGGAACCAAGTCGCCTTATTGTACTGATCATTACCTGAAAGTATCATCCAGTTTGGGTGAAAAAATATTTGCTGAGATTTCTGGAGATTCGTAAATTTTGGAAGCTTGGCAACCCCTTTCCATGAAAGTGTTTCTCGCCAGTCACTGCTTAGGGCTACATCAATAGGAAACAAAACATAGAGATAGAACGTGAAACTCCTTTATTGTGTCAAGTTTCAAGAAGCTAGCACAAACCGTGTTGATTTAGGGTTCCAAATACATGTATCAATATAGGAGAAAACAGAGTGAAACCTAAAAATTCAAACTGTTAATGCAAATGAACGCTTCAACATAGAAGAACGAAATTTGGGGAACCAAGTCGCCTTAGTGTACTGATCATTACCTGAAAGTATCATCCAGTTTGGGTGAAAAAATGTTTGCTGAGATTTCTGGAGATTCGTAAATTTTGGAAGCTTGGCAACCCCTTTCCATGAAAGTGTTTCTCGCCAGTCACTGCTTAGGGCTACATCAAGAGGAAACAAAACATAGAGATAGAACGTGAAACTACTTTATTGTGTCAAGTTTCAAGAAGCTAGCACAAACCGTGTTGGATTTAGAGTTCCAAATACATGTATCAATATAGGAGAAAACAGAGTGAAACCTAAAAATTCAAACTGTTACTGGAAATGAACGCTTCAACATAGAAGAGCGAAATTTGGGGCACCAAGTCGCCTTAGTGTACTGATCATTACCTGAAAGTATCATCCAGTTTGGGTGAAAAAATATTTGCTGAGATTTCTGGAGATTCGTAATTTTTGGAAGCTTGGCAACCCCTTTCCATGAAAGAGTTTCTCGCCAGTCACTGCTTAGGGCTACATCAAGAGGAAACAAAACATAGAGATAGAACGTGAAACTACTTTATTGTGTCAAGTTTCAAGAAGCTAGCACAAACCGTGTTGGATTTAGAGTTCCAAATACATGTATCAATATAGGAGAAAACAGAGTGAAACCTAAAAATTCAAACTGTTACTGGAAATGAACGCTTCAACATAGAAGAGCGAAATTTGGGGCACCAAGTCGCCTTAGTGTACAGATCATTACCTGAAAGTATCATCCAGTTTCGGTGAAAAAATATTTGCTGAGATTTCTGGAGATTCGTAATTTTTGGAAGCTTGGCAACCCCTTTCCATGAAAGTGTTTCTCGCCAGTCACTGCTTAGGGCTACATCAAGAGGAAACAAAACATAGAGATAGAACGTGAAACTACTTTATTGTGTCAAGTTTCAAGAAGCTAGCACAAACCGTGTTGGGTTTAGAGTTCCAAATACATCTATCAATATAGGAGAAAACAGAGTGAAACCTAAAAATTCAAACTGTTACTGGAAATGAACGCTTCAACATAGAAGAACGAAATTTGGGGAACCAAGTCGCCTTAGTGTACTGATCATTACCTGAAAGTATCATCCAGTTTGGGTGAAAAAATATTTGCTGAGATTTCTGGAGATTCGTAATTTTTGGAAGCTTGGCAACACCTTTCCATGAAAGTGTTTCTCGCCAGTCACTGCTTAGGGCTACATCAAGAGGAAACAAAACATAGAGAGAGAACGTGAAACTCCTTCATTGTGTCAAGTTTCAAGAAGCTAGCACAAACCTTGTTGGATTTAGAGTTCCAAATATATCTATCAATATAGGAGAAAACAGAGTGAAACCTAAAAATTCAAACTGTTACTGGAAATGAACGCTTCAACATAGAAGAACGAAATTTGTGGAACCAAGTCGCCTTAGTGTACTGATCATTACCTGAAAGTATCATCCAGTTTGGGTGAAAAAATATTTGCTGAGATTTCTGGAGATTCGTAATTTTTGGAAGCTTGGCAACCCCTTTCCATGAAAGTGTTTCTCGCCAGTCACTGCTTAGGGCTACATCAAGAGGAAACAAAACGTAGAGATAGAACGTGAAACTACTTTATTGTGTCAAGTTTTAAGAAGCTAGCACAAACCGTGTTGGATTTAGAGTTCCAAATACATGTATCAATATAGGAGAAAACAGAGTAAAACCTAAAAATTCAAACTGTTACTGGAAATGAACGCTTCAACATAGAAGAGCGACATTTGGGGCACCAAGTCGCCTTAGTGTACTGATCATTACCTGAAAGTATCATCCAGTTTGGGTGAAAAAATATTTGCTGAGATTTCTGGAGATTCGTAAATTTTTGAAGCTTGGCAACCCCTTTCCATGAAAGTGTTTCTCGCCAGTCACTGCTTAGGGCTACATCAAGAGGAAACAAAACATAGAAATAGAACGTGAAACTACTTTATTGTGTCAAGTTTCAAGAAGCTAGCACAAACCGTGTTGGATTTAGAGTTCTAAATACATGTATCAATATAGGAGAAAACAGAGTGAAACCTAAAAATTCAAACTGTTACTGGAAATGAACGCTTCAACATAGAAGAGCGAAATTTGGGGCACCAAGTCGCCTTAGTGTACTGATCATTACCTGAAAGTATCATCCAGTTTGGGTGAAAAAATATTTGCTGAGATTTCTGGAGATTCGTAATTTTTGGAAGCTTGGCAACACCTTTCCATGAAAGTGTTTCTCGCCAGTCACTGCTTAGGGCTACATCAAGAGGAAACAAAACATAGAGAGAGAACGTGAAACTCCTTCATTGTGTCAAGTTTCAAGAAGCTAGCACAAACCTTGTTGGATTTAGAGTTCCAAATATATCTATCAATATAGGAGAAAACAGAGTGAAACCTAAAAATTCAAAATGTTACTGGAAATGATCGCTTCAACATAGAAGAACGAAACTTGGGGAACCAAGTCGCCTTAGTGTATTGATCATTACCTGAAAGTATCATCCAGTTTGGGTGAAAAAATATTTGCTGAGATTTCTGGAGATTCGTAATTTTTGGAAGCTTGGCAACCCCTTTCCATGAAAGTGTTTCTCGCCAGTCACTGCTTAGGGATACATCAAGAGGAAACAAAACATAGAGATAGAACATGAAACTACTTTATTGTGTCAAGTTTCAAGAAGCTAGCACAAACCGTGTTGGATTTAGAGTTCCAAATACACCTATCAATATAGGAGAAAACAGAGTGAAACCTAAAAATTCAAACTGTTACTGCAAATGAACGCTTCAACATAGAATAACGAAATTTGGGGAACCAAGTCGCCTTAGTGTACTGATCATTACCTGAAAGTATCATCCAGTTTGGGTGAAAAAATATTTGCTGAGATTTCTGGAGATTCGTAATTTTTGGAAGCTTGGCAACACCTTTCCATGAAAGTGTTTCTCGCCAGTCACTGCTTAGGGCTACATCAAGAGGAAACAAAACATAGAGATAGAACTTGAAACTACTTTATTGTGTCAAGTTTCAAGAAGCTAGCACAAACCGTGTTGGATTTAGAGTTCCAAATACATCTATCAATATAGGAGAAAACAGAGTGAAACCTAAAAATTCAAACTGTTACTGGAAATGAACGCTTCATCATAGAAGAACGAAATTTGGGGAACCAAGTCGCCTTAGTGTACTGATCATTACCGGAAAGTATCATCCAGTTTGGGTGAAAAAATATTTGCTGAGATTTCTGGAGGTTCGTAATTTTTGGAAGCTTGGCAACACCTTTCCATGAAAGTGTTTTTCGCCAGTCACTGCTTAGGGCTACATCAAGAGGAAACAAAACATAGAGATAGAACGTGAAACTCCTTTATTGTGTCAAGTTTCAAGAAGCTAGCACAAACCGTGTTGGATTTAGAGTTCCAAATACACCTATCAATATAGGAGAAAACAGAGTGAAACATAAAAATTCAAACAGTTACTGCAAATGAACGCTTCAACATAGAAGAACGAAATTTGGGGAACCAAGTCGCCTTAGTGTACTGATCATTACCTGAAAGTATCATCCAGTTTGGGTGAAAAAATATTTGCTGAGATTTCTGGAGATTCGTAATTTTTGGAAGCTTGGCAACACCTTTCCATGAAAGTGTTTCTCGCCAGTCACTGCTTAGGGCTATATCAAGAGGAAACAAAACATAGAGATAGAATGTGAAACTACTTTATTGTGTCAAGTTTCAAGAAGCTAGCACAAACCGTGTTGGATTTAGAGTTCAAATACATCTATCAATATAGGAGAAAATAGAGTGAAACATAAAAATTCAAAATGTTACTGGAAATGAACGCTTCAACATAGAAGAACGAAACTTGAGGAACCAAGTCGCCTTAGTTTACTGATCATTACCTGAAAGTATCATCCAGTTTGGGTGAAAAAATATTTGCTGAGATTTCTGGAGATTCGTAATTTTTGGAAGCTTGGCAACACCTTTCCATGAAAGTGTTTCTCGCCAGTCACTGCTTGGGGCTACATCAAGAGGAAACAAAACATAGAGATAGAACTTGAAACTACTTTATTGTGTCAAGTTTCAAGAAGCTAGCACAAACCGTGTTGGATTTAGAGTTCCAAATACATCTATCAATATAGGAGAAAACAGAGTGAAACCTAAAAATTCAAACTGTTACTGGAAATGAAGGCTTCAACATAGAAGAACGAAATTTGGGGAACCAAGTCGCCTTAGTGTACTGATCATTACCTGAAAGTATCATCCAGTTTGGGTGAAAAAATATTTGCTGAGATTTCTGGAGATTCGTAATTTTTGGAAGCTTGGCAACACCTTTCCATGAAAGTGTTTTTCGCCAGTCACTGCTTAGGGCTACATCAAGAGGAAACAAAACATAGAGATAGAACGTGAAACTCCTTTATTGTGTCAAGTTTCAAGAAGCTAGCACAAACCGTGTTGGATTTAGAGTTCCAAATACACCTATCAATATAGGAGAAAACAGAGTGAAACCTAAATATTCAAACTGTTACTGCAAATGAACGCTTCAACATAGAAGAACGAAATTTGGGGAACCAAGTCGCCTTAGTGTACTGATCATTACCTGAAAGTATCATCCAGTTTGGGTGAAAAAATATTTGCTGAGATTTCTGGAGATTCGTAATTTTTGGAAGCTTGGCAACACCTTTCCATGAAAGTGTTTCTCGCCAGTCACTGCTTAGGGCTACATCAAGAGGAAACAAAACATAGAGAGAGAACGTGAAACTCCTTCATTGTGTCAAGTTTCAAGAAGCTAGCACAAACCTTGTTGGATTTAGAGTTCCAAATATATCTATCAATATAGGAGAAAACAGAGTGAAACCTAAAAATTCAAACTGTTACTGGAAATGAACGCTTCAACATAGAATAACGAAATTTGTGGAACCAAGTCGCCTTATTGTACTGATCATTACCTGAAAGTATCATCCAGTTTGGGTGAAAAAATATTTGCTGAGATTTCTGGAGATTCGTAAATTTTGGAAGCTTGGCAACCCCTTTCCATGAAAGTGTTTCTCGCCAGTCACTGCTTAGGGCTACATCAATAGGAAACAAAACATAGAGATAGAACGTGAAACTCCTTTATTGTGTCAAGTTTCAAGAAGCTAGCACAAACCGTGTTGATTTAGGGTTCCAAATACATGTATCAATATAGGAGAAAACAGAGTGAAACCTAAAAATTCAAACTGTTAATGCAAATGAACGCTTCAACATAGAAGAACGAAATTTGGGGAACCAAGTCGCCTTAGTGTACTGATCATTACCTGAAAGTATCATCCAGTTTGGGTGAAAAAATGTTTGCTGAGATTTCTGGAGATTCGTAAATTTTGGAAGCTTGGCAACCCCTTTCCATGAAAGTGTTTCTCGCCAGTCACTGCTTAGGGCTACATCAAGAGGAAACAAAACATAGAGATAGAACGTGAAACTACTTTATTGTGTCAAGTTTCAAGAAGCTAGCACAAACCGTGTTGGATTTAGAGTTCCAAATACATGTATCAATATAGGAGAAAACAGAGTGAAACCTAAAAATTCAAACTGTTACTGGAAATGAACGCTTCAATATAGAAGAGCGAAATTTGGGGCACCAAGTCGCCTTAGTGTACTGATCATTACCTGAAAGTATCATCCAGTTTGGGTGAAAAAATATTTGCTGAGATTTCTGGAGATTCGTAATTTTTGAAAGCTTGGCAACACCTTTCCATGGAAGTGTTTCTCGCCAGTCACTGCTTAGGGCTACATCAAGAGGAAACAAAACATAGAGAGAGAACGTGAAACTCCTTCATTGTGTCAAGTTTCAAGAAGCTAGCACAAACCTTGTTGGATTTAGAGTTCCAAATATATCTATCAATATAGGAGAAAACAGAGTGAAACCTAAAAATTCAAACTGTTACTGGAAATGAACGCTTCAACATAGAATAACGAAATTTGTGGAACCAAGTCGCCTTATTGTACTGATCATTACCTGAAAGTATCATCCAGTTTGGGTGAAAAAATATTTGCTGAGATTTCTGGAGATTCGTAAATTTTGGAAGCTTGGCAACCCCTTTCCATGAAAGTGTTTTTCGCCAGTCACTGCTTAGGGCTACATCAATAGGAAACAAAACATAGAGATAGAACGTGAAACTCCTTTATTGTGTCAAGTTTCAAGAAGCTAGCACAAACCGTGTTGATTTAGGGTTCCAAATACATGTATCAATATAGGAGAAAACAGAGTGAAACCTAAAAATTCAAACTGTTACTGGAAATGAACGCTTCAACATAGAAGAGCGAAATTTGGGGCACCAAGTCGCAGTAGTGTACTGATCATTACCTGAAAGTATCATCCAGTTTCGGTGAAAAAATATTTGCTGAGATTTCTGGAGATTCGTAATTTTTGGAAGCTTGGCAACCCCTTTCCATGAAAGTGTTTCTCGCCAGTCACTGCTTAGGGCTACATCAAGAGGAAACAAAACATAGAGATAGAACGTGAAACTACTTCATTGTGTCAAGTTTCAAGAAGCTAGCACAAACCTTGTTGGATTTAGAGTTCCAAATACATCTATCAATATAGGAGAAAACAGAGTGAAACCTAAAAATTCAAACTGTTACTGGAAATGAACGCTTCAACATAGAAGAACGAAATTTGGGGAACCAAGTCGCCTTAGTGTACTGATCATTACCTGAAAGTATCATCCAGTTTGGGTGAAAAAATATTTGCTGAGATTTCTGGAGATTCGTAATTTTTGAAAGCTTGGCAACACCTTTCCATGGAAGTGTTTCTCGCCAGTCACTGCTTAGGGCTACATCAAGAGGAAACAAAACATAGAGAGAGAACGTGAAACTCCTTCATTGTGTCAAGTTTCAAGAAGCTAGCACAAACCTTGTTGGATTTAGAGTTCCAAATATATCTATCAATATAGGAGAAAACAGAGTGAAACCTAAAAATTCAAACTGTTACTGGAAATGAACGCTTCAACATAGAATAACGAAATTTGTGGAACCAAGTCGCCTTATTGTACTGATCATTACCTGAAAGTATCATCCAGTTTGGGTGAAAAAATATTTGCTGAGATTTCTGGAGATTCGTAAATTTTGGAAGCTTGGCAACCCCTTTCCATGAAAGTGTTTCTCGCCAGTCACTGCTTAGGGCTACATCAATAGGAAACAAAACATAGAGATAGAACGTGAAACTCCTTTATTGTGTCAAGTTTCAAGAAGCTAGCACAAACCGTGTTGATTTAGGGTTCCAAATACATGTATCAATATAGGAGAAAACAGAGTGAAACCTAAAAATTCAAACTGTTAATGCAAATGAACGCTTCAACATAGAAGAACGAAATTTGGGGAACCAAGTCGCCTTAGTGTACTGATCATTACCTGAAAGTATCATCCAGTTTGGGTGAAAAAATGTTTGCTGAGATTTCTGGAGATTCGTAAATTTTGGAAGCTTGGCAACCCCTTTCCATGAAAGTGTTTCTCGCCAGTCACTACTTAGGGCTACATCAAGAGGAAACAAAACATAGAGATAGAACGTGAAACTACTTTATTGTGTCAAGTTTCAAGAAGCTAGCACAAACCGTGTTGGATTTAGAGTTCCAAATACATGTATCAATATAGGAGAAAACAGAGTGAAACCTAAAAATTCAAACTGTTACTGGAAATGAACGCTTCAACATAGAAGAGCGAAATTTGGGGCACCAAGTCGCCTTAGTGTACTGATCATTACCTGAAAGTATCATCCAGTTTGGGTGAAAAAATATTTGCTGAGATTTCTGGAGATTCGTAATTTTTGGAAGCTTGGCAACCCCTTTCCATGAAAGAGTTTCTCGCCAGTCACTGCTTAGGGCTACATCAAGAGGAAACAAAACATAGAGATAGAACGTGAAACTACTTTATTGTGTCAAGTTTCAAGAAGCTAGCACAAACCGTGTTGGATTTAGAGTTCCAAATACATGTATCAATATAGGAGAAAACAGAGTGAAACCTAAAAATTCAAACTGTTACTGGAAATGAACGCTTCAACATAGAAGAGCGAAATTTGGGGCACCAAGTCGCCTTAGTGTACAGATCATTACCTGAAAGTATCATCCAGTTTCGGTGAAAAAATATTTGCTGAGATTTCTGGAGATTCGTAATTTTTGGAAGCTTGGCAACCCCTTTCCATGAAAGTGTTTCTCGCCAGTCACTGCTTAGGGCTACATCAAGAGGAAACAAAACATAGAGATAGAACGTGAAACTACTTTATTGTGTCAAGTTTCAAGAAGCTAGCACAAACCGTGTTGGGTTTAGAGTTCCAAATACATCTATCAATATAGGAGAAAACAGAGTGAAACCTAAAAATTCAAACTGTTACTGGAAATGAACGCTTCAACATAGAAGAACGAAATTTGGGGAACCAAGTCGCCTTAGTGTACTGATCATTACCTGAAAGTATCATCCAGTTTGGGTGAAAAAATATTTGCTGAGATTTCTGGAGATTCGTAATTTTTGGAAGCTTGGCAACACCTTTCCATGAAAGTGTTTCTCGCCAGTCACTGCTTAGGGCTACATCAAGAGGAAACAAAACATAGAGAGAGAACGTGAAACTCCTTCATTGTGTCAAGTTTCAAGAAGCTAGCACAAACCTTGTTGGATTTAGAGTTCCAAATATATCTATCAATATAGGAGAAAACAGAGTGAAACCTAAAAATTCAAACTGTTACTGGAAATGAACGCTTCAACATAGAAGAACGAAATTTGTGGAACCAAGTCGCCTTAGTGTACTGATCATTACCTGAAAGTATCATCCAGTTTGGGTGAAAAAATATTTGCTGAGATTTCTGGAGATTCGTAATTTTTGGAAGCTTGGCAACCCCTTTCCATGAAAGTGTTTCTCGCCAGTCACTGCTTAGGGCTACATCAAGAGGAAACAAAACGTAGAGATAGAACGTGAAACTACTTTATTGTGTCAAGTTTTAAGAAGCTAGCACAAACCGTGTTGGATTTAGAGTTCCAAATACATGTATCAATATAGGAGAAAACAGAGTAAAACCTAAAAATTCAAACTGTTACTGGAAATGAACGCTTCAACATAGAAGAGCGACATTTGGGGCACCAAGTCGCCTTAGTGTACTGATCATTACCTGAAAGTATCATCCAGTTTGGGTGAAAAAATATTTGCTGAGATTTCTGGAGATTCGTAAATTTTTGAAGCTTGGCAACCCCTTTCCATGAAAGTGTTTCTCGCCAGTCACTGCTTAGGGCTACATCAAGAGGAAACAAAACATAGAAATAGAACGTGAAACTACTTTATTGTGTCAAGTTTCAAGAAGCTAGCACAAACCGTGTTGGATTTAGAGTTCTAAATACATGTATCAATATAGGAGAAAACAGAGTGAAACCTAAAAATTCAAACTGTTACTGGAAATGAACGCTTCAACATAGAAGAGCGAAATTTGGGGCACCAAGTCGCCTTAGTGTACTGATCATTACCTGAAAGTATCATCCAGTTTGGGTGAAAAAATATTTGCTGAGATTTCTGGAGATTCGTAATTTTTGGAAGCTTGGCAACACCTTTCCATGAAAGTGTTTCTCGCCAGTCACTGCTTAGGGCTACATCAAGAGGAAACAAAACATAGAGAGAGAACGTGAAACTCCTTCATTGTGTCAAGTTTCAAGAAGCTAGCACAAACCTTGTTGGATTTAGAGTTCCAAATATATCTATCAATATAGGAGAAAACAGAGTGAAACCTAAAAATTCAAAATGTTACTGGAAATGATCGCTTCAACATAGAAGAACGAAACTTGGGGAACCAAGTCGCCTTAGTGTATTGATCATTACCTGAAAGTATCATCCAGTTTGGGTGAAAAAATATTTGCTGAGATTTCTGGAGATTCGTAATTTTTGGAAGCTTGGCAACCCCTTTCCATGAAAGTGTTTCTCGCCAGTCACTGCTTAGGGATACATCAAGAGGAAACAAAACATAGAGATAGAACATGAAACTACTTTATTGTGTCAAGTTTCAAGAAGCTAGCACAAACCGTGTTGGATTTAGAGTTCCAAATACACCTATCAATATAGGAGAAAACAGAGTGAAACCTAAAAATTCAAACTGTTACTGCAAATGAACGCTTCAACATAGAATAACGAAATTTGGGGAACCAAGTCGCCTTAGTGTACTGATCATTACCTGAAAGTATCATCCAGTTTGGGTGAAAAAATATTTGCTGAGATTTCTGGAGATTCGTAATTTTTGGAAGCTTGGCAACACCTTTCCATGAAAGTGTTTCTCGCCAGTCACTGCTTAGGGCTACATCAAGAGGAAACAAAACATAGAGATAGAACTTGAAACTACTTTATTGTGTCAAGTTTCAAGAAGCTAGCACAAACCGTGTTGGATTTAGAGTTCCAAATACATCTATCAATATAGGAGAAAACAGAGTGAAACCTAAAAATTTAAACTGTTACTGGAAATGAACGCTTCATCATAGAAGAACGAAATTTGGGGAACCAAGTCGCCTTAGTGTACTGATCATTACCGGAAAGTATCATCCAGTTTGGGTGAAAAAATATTTGCTGAGATTTCTGGAGGTTCGTAATTTTTGGAAGCTTGGCAACACCTTTCCATGAAAGTGTTTTTCGCCAGTCACTGCTTAGGGCTACATCAAGAGGAAACAAAACATAGAGATAGAACGTGAAACTCCTTTATTGTGTCAAGTTTCAAGAAGCTAGCACAAACCGTGTTGGATTTAGAGTTCCAAATACACCTATCAATATAGGAGAAAACAGAGTGAAACATAAAAATTCAAACAGTTACTGCAAATGAACGCTTCAACATAGAAGAACGAAATTTGGGGAACCAAGTCGCCTTAGTGTACTGATCATTACCTGAAAGTATCATCCAGTTTGGGTGAAAAAATATTTGCTGAGATTTCTGGAGATTCGTAATTTTTGGAAGCTTGGCAACACCTTTCCATGAAAGTGTTTCTCGCCAGTCACTGCTTAGGGCTATATCAAGAGGAAACAAAACATAGAGATAGAATGTGAAACTACTTTATTGTGTCAAGTTTCAAGAAGCTAGCACAAACCGTGTTGGATTTAGAGTTCAAATACATCTATCAATATAGGAGAAAATAGAGTGAAACATAAAAATTCAAAATGTTACTGGAAATGAACGCTTCAACATAGAAGAACGAAACTTGAGGAACCAAGTCGCCTTAGTTTACTGATCATTACCTGAAAGTATCATCCAGTTTGGGTGAAAAAATATTTGCTGAGATTTCTGGAGATTCGTAATTTTTGGAAGCTTGGCAACACCTTTCCATGAAAGTGTTTCTCGCCAGTCACTGCTTGGGGCTACATCAAGAGGAAACAAAACATAGAGATAGAACTTGAAACTACTTTATTGTGTCAAGTTTCAAGAAGCTAGCACAAACCGTGTTGGATTTAGAGTTCCAAATACATCTATCAATATAGGAGAAAACAGAGTGAAACCTAAAAATTCAAACTGTTACTGGAAATGAAGGCTTCAACATAGAAGAACGAAATTTGGGGAACCAAGTCGCCTTAGTGTACTGATCATTACCTGAAAGTATCATCCAGTTTGGGTGAAAAAATATTTGCTGAGATTTCTGGAGATTCGTAATTTTTGGAAGCTTGGCAACACCTTTCCATGAAAGTGTTTTTCGCCAGTCACTGCTTAGGGCTACATCAAGAGGAAACAAAACATAGAGATAGAACGTGAAACTCCTTTATTGTGTCAAGTTTCAAGAAGCTAGCACAAACCGTGTTGGATTTAGAGTTCCAAATACACCTATCAATATAGGAGAAAACAGAGTGAAACCTAAATATTCAAACTGTTACTGCAAATGAACGCTTCAACATAGAAGAACGAAATTTGGGGAACCAAGTCGCCTTAGTGTACTGATCATTACCTGAAAGTATCATCCAGTTTGGGTGAAAAAATATTTGCTGAGATTTCTGGAGATTCGTAATTTTTGGAAGCTTGGCAACACCTTTCCATGAAAGTGTTTCTCGCCAGTCACTGCTTAGGGCTACATCAAGAGGAAACAAAACATAGAGAGAGAACGTGAAACTCCTTCATTGTGTCAAGTTTCAAGAAGCTAGCACAAACCTTGTTGGATTTAGAGTTCCAAATATATCTATCAATATAGGAGAAAACAGAGTGAAACCTAAAAATTCAAACTGTTACTGGAAATGAACGCTTCAACATAGAATAACGAAATTTGTGGAACCAAGTCGCCTTATTGTACTGATCATTACCTGAAAGTATCATCCAGTTTGGGTGAAAAAATATTTGCTGAGATTTCTGGAGATTCGTAAATTTTGGAAGCTTGGCAACCCCTTTCCATGAAAGTGTTTCTCGCCAGTCACTGCTTAGGGCTACATCAATAGGAAACAAAACATAGAGATAGAACGTGAAACTCCTTTATTGTGTCAAGTTTCAAGAAGCTAGCACAAACCGTGTTGATTTAGGGTTCCAAATACATGTATCAATATAGGAGAAAACAGAGTGAAACCTAAAAATTCAAACTGTTAATGCAAATGAACGCTTCAACATAGAAGAACGAAATTTGGGGAACCAAGTCGCCTTAGTGTACTGATCATTACCTGAAAGTATCATCCAGTTTGGGTGAAAAAATGTTTGCTGAGATTTCTGGAGATTCGTAAATTTTGGAAGCTTGGCAACCCCTTTCCATGAAAGTGTTTCTCGCCAGTCACTGCTTAGGGCTACATCAAGAGGAAACAAAACATAGAGATAGAACGTGAAACTACTTTATTGTGTCAAGTTTCAAGAAGCTAGCACAAACCGTGTTGGATTTAGAGTTCCAAATACATGTATCAATATAGGAGAAAACAGAGTGAAACCTAAAAATTCAAACTGTTACTGGAAATGAACGCTTCAATATAGAAGAGCGAAATTTGGGGCACCAAGTCGCCTTAGTGTACTGATCATTACCTGAAAGTATCATCCAGTTTGGGTGAAAAAATATTTGCTGAGATTTCTGGAGATTCGTAATTTTTGGAAGCTTGGCAACCCCTTTCCATGAAAGAGTTTCTCGCCAGTCACTGCTTAGGGCTACATCAAGAGGAAACAAAACATAGAGATAGAACGTGAAACTACTTTATTGTGTCAAGTTTCAAGAAGCTAGCACAAACCGTGTTGGATTTAGAGTTCCAAATACATGTATCAATATAGGAGAAAACAGAGTGAAACCTAAAAATTCAAACTGTTACTGGAAATGAACGCTTCAACATAGAAGAGCGAAATTTGGGGCACCAAGTCGCCTTAGTGTACAGATCATTACCTGAAAGTATCATCCAGTTTCGGTGAAAAAATATTTGCTGAGATTTCTGGAGATTCGTAATTTTTGGAAGCTTGGCAACCCCTTTCCATGAAAGTGTTTCTCGCCAGTCACTGCTTAGGGCTACATCAAGAGGAAACAAAACATAGAGATAGAACGTGAAACTACTTTATTGTGTCAAGTTTCAAGAAGCTAGCACAAACCGTGTTGGGTTTAGAGTTCCAAATACATCTATCAATATAGGAGAAAACAGAGTGAAACCTAAAAATTCAAACTGTTACTGGAAATGAACGCTTCAACATAGAAGAACGAAATTTGGGGAACCAAGTCGCCTTAGTGTACTGATCATTACCTGAAAGTATCATCCAGTTTGGGTGAAAAAATATTTGCTGAGATTTCTGGAGATTCGTAATTTTTGGAAGCTTGGCAACACCTTTCCATGAAAGTGTTTCTCGCCAGTCACTGCTTAGGGCTACATCAAGAGGAAACAAAACATAGAGAGAGAACGTGAAACTCCTTCATTGTGTCAAGTTTCAAGAAGCTAGCACAAACCTTGTTGGATTTAGAGTTCCAAATATATCTATCAATATAGGAGAAAACAGAGTGAAACCTAAAAATTCAAACTGTTACTGGAAATGAACGCTTCAACATAGAAGAACGAAATTTGTGGAACCAAGTCGCCTTAGTGTACTGATCATTACCTGAAAGTATCATCCAGTTTGGGTGAAAAAATATTTGCTGAGATTTCTGGAGATTCGTAATTTTTGGAAGCTTGGCAACCCCTTTCCATGAAAGTGTTTCTCGCCAGTCACTGCTTAGGGCTACATCAAGAGGAAACAAAACGTAGAGATAGAACGTGAAACTACTTTATTGTGTCAAGTTTTAAGAAGCTAGCACAAACCGTGTTGGATTTAGAGTTCCAAATACATGTATCAATATAGGAGAAAACAGAGTAAAACCTAAAAATTCAAACTGTTACTGGAAATGAACGCTTCAACATAGAAGAGCGACATTTGGGGCACCAAGTCGCCTTAGTGTACTGATCATTACCTGAAAGTATCATCCAGTTTGGGTGAAAAAATATTTGCTGAGATTTCTGGAGATTCGTAAATTTTTGAAGCTTGGCAACCCCTTTCCATGAAAGTGTTTCTCGCCAGTCACTGCTTAGGGCTACATCAAGAGGAAACAAAACATAGAAATAGAACGTGAAACTACTTTATTGTGTCAAGTTTGAAGAAGCTAGCACAAACCGTGTTGGATTTAGAGTTCTAAATACATGTATCAATATAGGAGAAAACAGAGTGAAACCTAAAAATTCAAACTGTTACTGGAAATGAACGCTTCAACATAGAAGAGCGAAATTTGGGGCACCAAGTCGCCTTAGTGTACTGATCATTACCTGAAAGTATCATCCAGTTTGGGTGAAAAAATATTTGCTGAGATTTCTGGAGATTCGTAATTTTTGGAAGCTTGGCAACACCTTTCCATGAAAGTGTTTCTCGCCAGTCACTGCTTAGGGCTACATCAAGAGGAAACAAAACATAGAGAGAGAACGTGAAACTCCTTCATTGTGTCAAGTTTCAAGAAGCTAGCACAAACCTTGTTGGATTTAGAGTTCCAAATATATCTATCAATATAGGAGAAAACAGAGTGAAACCTAAAAATTCAAAATGTTACTGGAAATGATCGCTTCAACATAGAAGAACGAAACTTGGGGAACCAAGTCGCCTTAGTGTATTGATCATTACCTGAAAGTATCATCCAGTTTGGGTGAAAAAATATTTGCTGAGATTTCTGGAGATTCGTAATTTTTGGAAGCTTGGCAACCCCTTTCCATGAAAGTGTTTCTCGCCAGTCACTGCTTAGGGATACATCAAGAGGAAACAAAACATAGAGATAGAACATGAAACTACTTTATTGTGTCAAGTTTCAAGAAGCTAGCACAAACCGTGTTGGATTTAGAGTTCCAAATACACCTATCAATATAGGAGAAAACAGAGTGAAACCTAAAAATTCAAACTGTTACTGCAAATGAACGCTTCAACATAGAATAACGAAATTTGGGGAACCAAGTCGCCTTAGTGTACTGATCATTACCTGAAAGTATCATCCAGTTTGGGTGAAAAAATATTTGCTGAGATTTCTGGAGATTCGTAATTTTTGGAAGCTTGGCAACACCTTTCCATGAAAGTGTTTCTCGCCAGTCACTGCTTAGGGCTACATCAAGAGGAAACAAAACATAGAGATAGAACTTGAAACTACTTTATTGTGTCAAGTTTCAAGAAGCTAGCACAAACCGTGTTGGATTTAGAGTTCCAAATACATCTATCAATATAGGAGAAAACAGAGTGAAACCTAAAAATTCAAACTGTTACTGGAAATGAACGCTTCATCATAGAAGAACGAAATTTGGGGAACCAAGTCGCCTTAGTGTACTGATCATTACCGGAAAGTATCATCCAGTTTGGGTGAAAAAATATTTGCTGAGATTTCTGGAGGTTCGTAATTTTTGGAAGCTTGGCAACACCTTTCCATGAAAGTGTTTTTCGCCAGTCACTGCTTAGGGCTACATCAAGAGGAAACAAAACATAGAGATAGAACGTGAAACTCCTTTATTGTGTCAAGTTTCAAGAAGCTAGCACAAACCGTGTTGGATTTAGAGTTCCAAATACACCTATCAATATAGGAGAAAACAGAGTGAAACATAAAAATTCAAACAGTTACTGCAAATGAACGCTTCAACATAGAAGAACGAAATTTGGGGAACCAAGTCGCCTTAGTGTACTGATCATTACCTGAAAGTATCATCCAGTTTGGGTGAAAAAATATTTGCTGAGATTTCTGGAGATTCGTAATTTTTGGAAGCTTGGCAACACCTTTCCATGAAAGTGTTTCTCGCCAGTCACTGCTTAGGGCTATATCAAGAGGAAACAAAACATAGAGATAGAATGTGAAACTACTTTATTGTGTCAAGTTTCAAGAAGCTAGCACAAACCGTGTTGGATTTAGAGTTCAAATACATCTATCAATATAGGAGAAAATAGAGTGAAACATAAAAATTCAAAATGTTACTGGAAATGAACGCTTCAACATAGAAGAACGAAACTTGAGGAACCAAGTCGCCTTAGTTTACTGATCATTACCTGAAAGTATCATCCAGTTTGGGTGAAAAAATATTTGCTGAGATTTCTGGAGATTCGTAATTTTTGGAAGCTTGGCAACACCTTTCCATGAAAGTGTTTCTCGCCAGTCACTGCTTGGGGCTACATCAAGAGGAAACAAAACATAGAGATAGAACTTGAAACTACTTTATTGTGTCAAGTTTCAAGAAGCTAGCACAAACCGTGTTGGATTTAGAGTTCCAAATACATCTATCAATATAGGAGAAAACAGAGTGAAACCTAAAAATTCAAACTGTTACTGGAAATGAAGGCTTCAACATAGAAGAACGAAATTTGGGGAACCAAGTCGCCTTAGTGTACTGATCATTACCTGAAAGTATCATCCAGTTTGGGTGAAAAAATATTTGCTGAGATTTCTGGAGATTCGTAATTTTTGGAAGCTTGGCAACACCTTTCCATGAAAGTGTTTTTCGCCAGTCACTGCTTAGGGCTACATCAAGAGGAAACAAAACATAGAGATAGAACGTGAAACTCCTTTATTGTGTCAAGTTTCAAGAAGCTAGCACAAACCGTGTTGGATTTAGAGTTCCAAATACACCTATCAATATAGGAGAAAACAGAGTGAAACCTAAATATTCAAACTGTTACTGCAAATGAACGCTTCAACATAGAAGAACGAAATTTGGGGAACCAAGTCGCCTTAGTGTACTGATCATTACCTGAAAGTATCATCCAGTTTGGGTGAAAAAATATTTGCTGAGATTTCTGGAGATTCGTAATTTTTGGAAGCTTGGCAACACCTTTCCATGAAAGTGTTTCTCGCCAGTCACTGCTTAGGGCTACATCAAGAGGAAACAAAACATAGAGAGAGAACGTGAAACTCCTTCATTGTGTCAAGTTTCAAGAAGCTAGCACAAACCTTGTTGGATTTAGAGTTCCAAATATATCTATCAATATAGGAGAAAACAGAGTGAAACCTAAAAATTCAAACTGTTACTGGAAATGAACGCTTCAACATAGAAGAACGAAATTATGGGAACCAAGTCGCCTTAGGGTACTGATCATTACCTGAAAGTATCATCCAGTTTGGGTGAAAAAATATTTGCTGAGATTTCTGGAGATTCGTAAATTTTTGAAGCTTGGCAACCCCTTTCCATGAAAGTGTTTCTCGCCAGTCACTGCTTAGGGCTACATCAAGAGGAAACAAAACATAGAGACAGAACGTGAAACTACTTTATTGTGTCAAGTTTCAAGAAGCTAGCACAAACCGTGTTGGATTTAGAGTTCCAAATACATGTATCAATATAGGAGAAAACAGAGTGAAACCTAAAAATTCAAACTGTTACTGGAAATGAACGCTTCAACATAGAAGAGCGAAATTTGGGGCACCAAGTCGCCTTAGTGTACTGATTATTACCTGAAAGTATCATCCAGTTTGGGTGAAAAAATATTTGCTGAGATTTCTGGAGATTCGTAATTTTTGGAAGCTTGGCAACACCTTTCCATGAAAGTGTTTCTCGCCAGTCACTGCTTAGGGCTACATCAAGAGGAAACAAAACATAGAGAGAGAACGTGAAACTCCTTCATTGTGTCAAGTTTCAAGAAGCTAGCACAAACCTTGTTGGATTTAGAGTTCCAAATATATCTATCAATATAGGAGAAAACAGAGTGAAACCTAAAAATTCAAAATGTTACTGGAAATGATCGCTTCAACATAGAAGAACGAAACTTGGGGAACCAAGTCGCCTTAGTGTATTGATCATTACCTGAAAGTATCATCCAGTTTGGGTGAAAAAATATTTGCTGAGATTTCTGGAGATTCGTAATTTTTGGAAGCTTGGCAACCCCTTTCCATGAAAGTGTTTCTCGCCAGTCACTGCTTAGGGATACATCAAGAGGAAACAAAACATAGAGATAGAACGTGAAACTACTTTATTGTGTCAAGTTTCAAGAAGCTAGCACAAACCGTGTTGGATTTAGAGTTCCAAATACACGTATCAATATAGGAGAAAACAGAGTGAAACATAAAAATTCAAACAGTTACTGCAAATGAACGCTTCAACATAGAAGAACGAAATTTGGGGAACCAAGTCGCCTTAGTGTACTGATCATTACCTGAAAGTATCATCCAGTTTGGGTGAAAAAAGATTTGCTGAGATTTCTGGAGATTCGTAATTTTTGGAAGCTTGGCAACACCTTTCCATGAAAGTGTTTCTCGCCAGTCACTGCTTAGGGCTACATCAAGAGGAAACAAAACATAGAGATAGAACTTGAAACTACTTTATTGTGTCAAGTTTCAAGAAGCTAGCACAAACCGTGTTGGATTTAGAGTTCCAAATACATCTATCAATATAGGAGAAAACAGAGTGAAACCTAAAAATTCAAACTGTTACTGGAAATGAACGCTTCATCATAGAAGAACGAAATTTGGGGAACCAAGTCGCCTTAGTGTACTGATCATTACCGGAAAGTATCATCCAGTTTGGGTGAAAAAATATTTGCTGAGATTTCTGGAGGTTCGTAATTTTTGGAAGCTTGGCAACACCTTTCCATGAAAGTGTTTTTCGCCAGTCACTGCTTAGGGCTACATCAAGAGGAAACAAAACATAGAGATAGAACGTGAAACTCCTTTATTGTGTCAAGTTTCAAGAAGCTAGCACAAACCGTGTTGGATTTAGAGTTCCAAATACACCTATCAATATAGGAGAAAACAGAGTGAAACATAAAAATTCAAACAGTTACTGCAAATGAACGCTTCAACATAGAAGAACGAAATTTGGGGAACCAAGTCGCCTTAGTGTACTGATCATTACCTGAAAGTATCATCCAGTTTGGGTGAAAAAATATTTGCTGAGATTTCTGGAGATTCGTAATTTTTGGAAGCTTGGCAACACCTTTCCATGAAAGTGTTTCTCGCCAGTCACTGCTTAGGGCTATATCAAGAGGAAACAAAACATAGAGATAGAATGTGAAACTACTTTATTGTGTCAAGTTTCAAGAAGCTAGCACAAACCGTGTTGGATTTAGAGTTCAAATACATCTATCAATATAGGAGAAAATAGAGTGAAACATAAAAATTCAAAATGTTACTGGAAATGAACGCTTCAACATAGAAGAACGAAACTTGGGGAACCAAGTCGCCTTAGTTTACTGATCATGACCTGAAAGTATCATCCAGTTTGGGTGAAAAAATATTTGCTGAGATTTCTGGAGATTCGTAATTTTTGGAAGCTTGGCAACACCTTTCCATGAAAGTGTTTCTCGCCAGTCACTGCTTAGGGCTACATCAAGAGGAAACAAAACATAGAGAGAGAACGTGAAACTCCTTCATTGTGTCAAGTTTCAAGAAGCTAGCACAAACCTTGTTGGATTTAGAGTTCCAAATATATCTATCAATATAGGAGAAAACAGAGTGAAACCTAAAAATTCAAACTGTTACTGGAAATGAACGCTTCAACATAGAAGAACGAAATTATGGGAACCAAGTCGCCTTAGTGTACTGATCATTACCTGAAAGTATCATCCAGTTTGGGTGAAAAAATATTTGCTGAGATTTCTGGAGATTCGTAAATTTTTGAAGCTTGGCAACCCCTTTCCATGAAAGTGTTTCTCGCCAGTCACTGCTTAGGGCTACATCAAGAGGAAACAAAACATAGAGACAGAACGTGAAACTACTTTATTGTGTCAAGTTTCAAGAAGCTAGCACAAACCGTGTTGGATTTAGAGTTCCAAATACATGTATCAATATAGGAGAAAACAGAGTGAAACCTAAAAATTCAAACTGTTACTGGAAATGAACGCTTCAACATAGAAGAGCGAAATTTGGGGCACCAAGTCGCCTTAGTGTACTGATCATTACCTGAAAGTATCATCCAGTTTGGGTGAAAAAATATTTGCTGAGATTTCTGGAGATTCGTAATTTTTGGAAGCTTGGCAACACCTTTCCATGAAAGTGTTTCTCGCCAGTCACTGCTTAGGGCTACATCAAGAGGAAACAAAACATAGAGAGAGAACGTGAAACTCCTTCATTGTGTCAAGTTTCAAGAAGCTAGCACAAACCTTGTTGGATTTAGAGTTCCAAATATATCTATCAATATAGGAGAAAACAGAGTGAAACCTAAAAATTCAAAATGTTACTGGAAATGATCGCTTCAACATAGAAGAACGAAACTTGGGGAACCAAGTCGCCTTAGTGTATTGATCATTACCTGAAAGTATCATCCAGTTTGGGTGAAAAAATATTTGCTGAGATTTCTGGAGATTCGTAATTTTTGGAAGCTTGGCAACCCCTTTCCATGAAAGTGTTTCTCGCCAGTCACTGCTTAGGGATACATCAAGAGGAAACAAAACATAGAGATAGAACGTGAAACTACTTTATTGTGTCAAGTTTCAAGAAGCTAGCACAAACCGTGTTGGATTTAGAGTTCCAAATACACCTATCAATATAGGAGAAAACAGAGTGAAACCTAAAAATTCAAACTGTTACTGCAAATGAACGCTTCAACATAGAATAACGAAATTTGGGGAACCAAGTCGCCTTAGTGTACTGATCATTACCTGAAAGTATCATCCAGTTTGGGTGAAAAAATATTTGCTGAGATTTCTGGAGATTCGTAATTTTTGGAAGCTTGGCAACACCTTTCCATGAAAGTGTTTCTCGCCAGTCACTGCTTAGGGCTACATCAAGAGGAAACAAAACATAGAGATAGAACGTGAAACTCCTTTATTGTGTCAAGTTTCAAGAAGCTAGCACAAACCGTGTTGGATTTAGAGTTCCAAATACACCTATCAATATAGGAGAAAACAGAGTGAAACCTAAATATTCAAACTGTTACTGCAAATGAACGCTTCAACATAGAAGAACGAAATTTGGGGAACCAAGTCGCCTTAGTGTACTGATCATTACCTGAAAGTATCATCCAGTTTGGGTGAAAAAATATTTGCTGAGATTTCTGGAGATTCGTAATTTTTGGAAGCTTGGCAACACCTTTCCATGAAAGTGTTTCTCGCCAGTCACTGCTTAGGGCTACATCAAGAGGAAACAAAACATAGAGAGAGAACGTGAAACTCCTTCATTGTGTCAAGTTTCAAGAAGCTAGCACAAACCTTGTTGGATTTAGAGTTCCAAATATATCTATCAATATAGGAGAAAACAGAGTGAAACCTAAAAATTCAAACTGTTACTGGAAATGAACGCTTCAACATAGAAGAACGAAATTATGGGAACCAAGTCGCCTTAGTGTACTGATCATTACCTGAAAGTATCATCCAGTTTGGGTGAAAAAATATTTGCTGAGATTTCTGGAGATTCGTAAATTTTTGAAGCTTGGCAACACCTTTCCATGAAAGTGTTTTTCGCCAGTCACTGCTTAGGGCTACATCAAGAGGAAACAAAACATAGAGATAGAACTTGAAACTCCTTTATTGTGTCAAGTTTCAAGAAGCTAGCACAAACCGTGTTGGATTTAGAGTTCCAAATACACCTATCAATATAGGAGAAAACAGAGTGAAACATAAAAATTCAAACAGTTACTGCAAATGAACGCTTGAACATAGAAGAACGAAATTTGGGGAACCAAGTCGCCTTAGTGTACTGATCATTACCTGAAAGTATCATCCAGTTTGGGTGAAAAAATATTTGCTGAGATTTCTGGAGATTCGTAATTTTTGGAAGCTTGGCAACACCTTTCCATGAAAGTGTTTCTCGCCAGTCACTGCTTAGGGCTATATCAAGAGGAAACAAAACATAGAGATAGAATGTGAAACTACTTTATTGTGTCAAGTTTCAAGAAGCTAGCACAAACCGTGTTGGATTTAGAGTTCAAATACATCTATCAATATAGGAGAAAATAGAGTGAAACATAAAAATTCAAAATGTTACTGGAAATGAACGCTTCAACATAGAAGAACGAAACTTGGGGAACCAAGTCGCCTTAGTTTACTGATCATTACCTGAAAGTATCATCCAGTTTGGGTGAAAAAATATTTGCTGAGATTTCTGGAGATTCGTAATTTTTGGAAGCTTGGCAACACCTTTCCATGAAAGTGTTTCTCGCCAGTCACTGCTTAGGGCTACATCAAGAGGAAACAAAACATAGAGATAGAACTTGAAACTACTTTATTGTGTGAAGTTTCAAGAAGCTAGCACAAACCGTGTTGGATTTAGAGTTCCAAATACATCTATCAATATAGGAGAAAACAGAGTGAAACCTGAAATTTCAAACTGTTACTGGAAATGAACGCTTCAACATAGAAGAACGAAATTTGGGGAACCAAGTCGCCTTAGTGTACTGATCATTACCTGAAAGTATC
This sequence comes from Spermophilus citellus, assembly GCF_964194105.1. Classification (NCBI taxonomy): domain Eukaryota; kingdom Metazoa; phylum Chordata; class Mammalia; order Rodentia; family Sciuridae; genus Spermophilus; species Spermophilus citellus. The sequence goes on along the minus strand of NW_027673024.1, from coordinate 702,293 downwards.
ATCCAGTTTGGGTGAAAAAATATTTGCTGAGATTTCTGGAGATTCGTAATTTTTGGAAGCTTGGCAACACCTTTCCATGAAAGTGTTTTTCGCCAGTCACTGCTTAGGGCTACATCAAGAGGAAACAAAACATAGAGATAGAACGTGAAACTCCTTTATTGTGTCAAGTTTCAAGAAGCTAGCACAAACCGTGTTGGATTTAGAGTTCCAAATACACCTATCCATATAGGAGAAAACAGAGTGAAACCTAAAAATTCAAACTGTTACTGGAAATGAACGCTTCAACATAGAAGAACGAAATTATGGGAACCAAGTCGCCTTAGTGTACTGATCATTACCTGAAAGTATCATCCAGTTTGGGTGAAAAAATATTTGCTGAGATTTCTGGAGATTCGTAAATTTTTGAAGCTTGGCAACCCCTTTCCATGAAAGTGTTTCTCGCCAGTCACTGCTTAGGGCTACATCAAGAGGAAACAAAACATAGAGATAGAACGTGAAACTACTTTATTGTGTCAAGTTTCAAGAAGCTAGCACAAACCGTGTTGGATTTAGAGTTCCAAATACATGTATCAATATAGGAGAAAACAGAGTGAAACCTAAAAATTCAAACTGTTACTGGAAATGAACGCTTCAACATGGAAGAGCGAAATTTGGGGCACCAAGTCGCCTTAGTGTACTGATCATTACCTGAAAGTATCATCCAGTTTGGGTGAAAAAATATTTGCTGAGATTTCTGGAGATTCGTAATTTTTGGAAGCTTGGCAACACCTTTCCATGAAAGTGTTTCTCGCCAGTCACTGCTTAGGGCTACATCAAGAGGAAACAAAACATAGAGAGAGAACGTGAAACTCCTTCATTGTGTCAAGTTTCAAGAAGCTAGCACAAACCTTGTTGGATTTAGAGTTCCAAATATATCTATCAATATAGGAGAAAACAGAGTGAAACCTAAAAATTCAAAATGTTACTGGAAATGATCGCTTCAACATAGAAGAACGAAACTTGGGGAACCAAGTCGCCTTAGTGTATTGATCATTACCTGAAAGTATCATCCAGTTTGGGTGAAAAAATATTTGCTGAGATTTCTGGAGATTTGTAATTTTTGGAAGCTTGGCAACCCCTTTCCATGAAAGTGTTTCTCGCCAGTCACTGCTTAGGGATACATCAAGAGGAAACAAAACATAGAGATAGAACGTGAAACTACTTTATTGTGTCAAGTTTCAAGAAGCTAGCACAAACCGTGTTGGATTTAGAGTTCCAAATACACCTATCAATATAGGAGAAAACAGAGTGAAACCTAAAAATTCAAACTGTTACTGCAAATGAACGCTTCAACATAGAATAACGAAATTTGGGGAACCAAGTCGCCTTAGTGTACTGATCATTACCTGAAAGTATCATCCAGTTTGGGTGAAAAAATATTTGCTGAGATTTCTGGAGATTCGTAATTTTTGGAAGCTTGGCAACACCTTTCCATGAAAGTGTTTCTCGCCAGTCACTGCTTAGGGCTACATCAAGAGGAAACAAAACATAGAGATAGAACGTGAAACTCCTTTATTGTGTCAAGTTTCAAGAAGCTAGCACAAACCGTGTTGGATTTAGAGTTCCAAATACACCTATCAATATAGGAGAAAACAGAGTGAAACCTAAATATTCAAACTGTTACTGCAAATGAACGCTTCAACATAGAAGAACGAAATTTGGGGAACCAAGTCGCCTTAGTGTACTGATCATTACCTGAAAGTATCATCCAGTTTGGGTGAAAAAATATTTGCTGAGATTTCTGGAGATTCGTAATTTTTGGAAGCTTGGCAACACCTTTCCATGAAAGTGTTTCTCGCCAGTCACTGCTTAGGGCTACATCAAGAGGAAACAAAACATAGAGAGAGAACGTGAAACTCCTTCATTTTGTCAAGTTTCAAGAAGCTAGCACAAACCTTGTTGGATTTAGAGTTCCAAATATATCTATCAATATAGGAGAAAACAGAGTGAAACCTAAAAATTCAAACTGTTACTGGAAATGAACGCTTCAACATAGAAGAACGAAATTATGGGAACCAAGTCGGCTTAGTGTACTGATCATTACCTGAAAGTATCATCCAGTTTGGGTGAAAAAAATATTTGCTGAGATTTCTGGAGATTCGTAAATTTTTGAAGCTTGGCAACCCCTTTCCATGAAAGTGTTTCTCGCCAGTCACTGCTTAGGGCTACATCAAGAGGAAACAAAACATAGAGATAGAACGTGAAACTACTTTATTGTGTCAAGTTTCAAGAAGCTAGCACAAACCGTGTTGGATTTAGAGTTCCAAATACATGTATCAATATAGGAGAAAACAGAGTGAAACCTAAAAATTCAAACTGTTACTGGAAATGAACGCTTCAACATAGAAGAGCGAAATTTGGGGCACCAAGTCGCCTTAGTGTACTGATCATTACCTGAAAGTATCATCCAGTTTGGGTGAAAAAATATTTGCTGAGATTTCTGGAGATTCGTAATTTTTGGAAGCTTGGCAACACCTTTCCATGAAAGTTTCTCGACAGTCACTGCTTAGGGCTACATCAAGAGGAAACAAAACATAGAGAGAGAACGTGAAACTCCTTCATTGTGTCAAGTTTCAATAAGCTAGCACAAACCTTGTTGGATTTAGAGTTCCAAATATATCTATCAATATAGGAGAAAACAGAGTGAAACCTAAAAATTCAAAATGTTACTGGAAATGATCGCTTCAACATAGAAGAACGAAACTTGGGGAACCAAGTCGCCTTAGTGTATTGATCATTACCTGAAAGTATCATCCAGTTTGGGTGAAAAAATATTTGCTGAGATTTCTGGAGATTCGTAATTTTTGGAAGCTTGGCAACCCCTTTCCATGAAAGTGTTTCTCGCCAGTCACTGCTTAGGGCTACATCAAGAGGAAACAAAACATAGAGATAGAACGTGAAACTCCTTTATTGTGTCAAGTTTCCAGAAGCTAGCACAAACCGTGTTGGATTTAGAGTTCCAAATACACCTATCAATATAGGAGAAAACAGAGTGAAACCTAAAAATTCAAACTGTTACTGCAAATGAACGCTTCAACATAGAAGAACGAAATTTGGGGAACCAAGTCGCCTTAGTGTACTGATCATTACCTGAAAGTATCATCCAGTTTGGGTGAAAAAATATTTGCTGAGATTTCTGGAGGTTCGTAATTTTTGGAAGCTTGGCAACACCTTTCCATGAAAGTGTTTTTCGCCAGTCACTGCTTAGGGCTACATCAAGAGGAAACAAAACATAGAGATAGAACTTGAAACTTCTTTATTGTGTCAAGTTTCAAGAAGCTAGCACAAACCGTGTTGGATTTAGAGTTCCAAATACACCTATCAATATAGGAGAAAACAGAGTGAAACCTAAAAATTCAAACTGTTACTGCAAATGAAAGCTTCAACATAGAAAAACGAAATTTGGGGAACCAAGTCGCCTTAGTGTACTGATCATTACCTGAAAGTATCATCCAGTTTGGGTGAAAAAATATTTGCTGAGATTTCTGGAGATTCGTAATTTTTGGAAGCTTGGCAACCCCTTTCCATGAAAGTGTTTCTCGCCAGTCACTGCTTAGGGCTACATCAAGAGGAAACAAAACATAGAGATAGAACGTGAAACTCCTTTATTGTGTCAAGTTTCAAGAAGCTAGCACAAACCGTGTTGGATTTAGGGTTCCAAATACATGTATCAATATAGGAGAAAACAGAGTGAAACCTAAAAATTCAAACTGTTACTGGAAATGAACGCTTCAACATAGAAGAGCGAAATTTGGGGCACCAAGTCGCCTTAGTGTACTGATCATTACCTGAAAGTATCATCCAGTTTGGGTGAAAAAATATTTGCTGAGATTTCTGGAGATTCGTAATTTTTGGAAGCTTGGCAACACCTTTCAATGAAAGTTTCTCGCCAGTCACTGCTTAGGGCTACATCAAGAGGAAACAAAACATAGAGAGAGAACGTGAAACTCCTTCATTGTGTCAAGTTTCAAGAAGCTAGCACAAACCTTGTTGGATTTAGAGTTCCAAATATATCTATCAATATAGGAGAAAACAGAGTGAAACCTAAAAATTCAAAATGTTACTGGAAATGATCGCTTCAACATAGAAGAACGAAACTTGGGGAACCAAGTCGCCTTAGTGTATTGATCATTACCTGAAAGTATCATCCAGTTTGGGTGAAAAAATATTTGCTGAGATTTCTGGAGATTCGTAATTTTTGGAAGCTTGGCAACCCCTTTCCATGAAAGTGTTTCTCGCCAGTCACTGCTTAGGGCTACATCAAGAGGAAACAAAACATAGAGATAGAACGTGAAACTCCTTTATTGTGTCAAGTTTCAAGAAGCTAGCACAAACCGTGTTGGATTTAGAGTTCCAAATACACCTATCAATATAGGAGAAAACAGAGTGAAACCTTAAAATTCAAACTGTTACTGCAAATGAACGCTTCAACATAGAAGAACGAAATTTGGGGAACCAAGTCGCCTTAGTGTACTGATCATTACCTGAAAGTATCATCCAGTTTGGGTGAAAAAATATTTGCTGAGATTTCTGGAGGTTCGTAATTTTTGGAAGCTTGGCAACACCTTTCCATGAAAGTGTTTTTCGCCAGTCACTGCTTAGGGCTACATCAAGAGGAAACAAAACATAGAGATAGAACTTGAAACTTCTTTATTGTGTCAAGTTTCAAGAAGCTAGCACAAACCGTGTTGGATTTAGAGTTCCAAATACACCTATCAATATAGGAGAAAACAGAGTGAAACCTAAAAATTCAAACTGTTACTGCAAATGAAAGCTTCAACATAGAAAAACGAAATTTGGGGAACCAAGTCGCCTTAGTGTACTGATCATTACCTGAAAGTATCATCCAGTTTGGATTAAAAAATATTTGCTGAGATTTCTGGAGATTCGTAATTTTTGGAAGCTTGGCAACCCCTTTCCATGAAAGTGTTTCTCGCCAGTCACTGCTTAGGGCTACATCAAGAGGAAACAAAACATAGAGATAGAACGTGAAACTCCTTTATTGTGTCAAGTTTCAAGAAGCTAGCACAAACCGTGTTGGATTTAGGGTTCCAAATACATGTATCAATATAGGAGAAAACAGAGTGAAACCTAAAAATTCAAACTGTTACTGCAAATGAACGCTTCAACATAGAATAACGAAATTTGGGGAACCAAGTCGCCTTAGTGTACTGATCATTACCTGAAAGTATCATCCAGTTTCGGTGAAAAAATATTTGCTGTGATTTCTGGAGATTCGTAATTTTTGGAAGCTTGGCAACCCCTTTCCATGAAAGTGTTTCTCGCCAGTCACTGCTTAGGGCTACATCAAGAGGAAAAAAAACATAGAGATAGAACGTGAAACTCCTTTATTGTGTCAAGTTTCAAGAAGCTAGCACAAACCGTGTTGGATTTAGAGTTCCAAATACACCTATCAATATAGGAGAAAACAGAGTGAAACCTAAAAATTCAAACTGTTACTGCAAATGAACGCTTCAACATAGAAGAACGAAATTTGGGGAACCAAGTCGCCTTAGTGTACTGATCATTACCTGAAAGTATCATCCAGTTTGGGTGAAAAAATATTTGCTGAGATTTCTGGAGATTCGTAATTTTTGGAAGCTTGGCAACACCTTTCCATGAAAGTGTTTCTCGCCAGTCACTGCTTAGGGCTATATCAAGAGGAAACAAAACATAGAGATAGAATGTGAAACTACTTTATTGTGTCAACTTTCAAGAAGCTAGCACAAACCGTGTTGGATTTAGAGTTCAAATACATCTATCAATATAGGAGAAAATAGAGTGAAACATAAAAATTCAAAATGTTACTGGAAATGAATGCTTCAACATAGAAGAACGAAACATGGGGAACCAAGTCGCCTTAGTTTACTGATCATTACCTGAAAGTATCATCCAGTTTGGGTGAAAAAATATTTGCTGAGATTTCTGGAGATTCGTAATTTTTGGAAGCTTGGCAACACCTTTCCATGAAAGTGTTTCTCGCCAGTCACTGCTTAGGGCTACATCAAGAGGAAACAAAACATAGAGATAGAACTTGAAACTACTTTATTGTGTCAAGTTTCAAGAAGCTAGCACAAACCGTGTTGGATTTAGAGTTCCAAATACATCTATCAATATAGGAGAAAACAGAGTGAAACCTAAAAATTCAAACTGTTACTGGAAATGAACGCTTCAACATAGAAGAACGAAATTTGGGGAACCAAGTCGCCTTAGTGTACTGATCATTACCTGAAAGTATCATCCAGTTTGGGTGAAAAAATATTTGCTGAGATTTCTGGAGATTCGTAATTTTTGGAAGCTTGGCAACACCTTTCCATGAAAGTGTTTTTCGCCAGTCACTGCTTAGGGCTACATCAAGAGGAAACAAAACATAGAGATAGAACGTGAAACTCCTTTATTGTGTCAAGTATCAAGAAGCTAGCACAAACCGTGTTGGATTTAGAGTTCCAAATACACCTATCAATATAGGAGAAAACAGAGTGAAACCTAAAAATTCAAACTGTTACTGGAAATGAACGCTTCAACATAGAAAAACGAAATTTGGGGAACCAAGTCGCCTTAGTGTACTGATCATTACCTGAAAGTATCATCCAGTTTGGGTGAAAAAATATTTGCTGAGATTTCTGGAGATTCGTAATTTTTGGAAGCTTGGCAACCCCTTTCCATGAAAGTGTTTCTCGCCAGTCACTGCTTAGGGCTACATCAAGAGGAAAAAAAACATAGAGATAGAACGTGAAACTACTTTATTGTGTCAAGTTTCAAGAAGCTAGCACAAACCGTGTTGGATTTAGAGTTCCAAATACATGTATCAATATAGGAGAAAACAGAGTGAAACCTAAAAATTCAAACTGTTTCTGGAAATGAACGCTTCAACATAGAAGAGCGAAATTTGGGGCACCAAGTCGCCTTAGTGTACTGATCATTACCTGAAAGTATCATCCAGTTTGGGTGAAAAAATATTTGCTGAGATTTCTGGAGATTCGTAATTTTTGGAAGCTTGGCAACCCCTTTCCATGAAAGTGTTTCTCGCCAGTCACTGCTTAGGGCTACATCAAGAGGAAACAAAACATAGAGATAGAACGTGAAACTACTTTATTGTGTCAAGTTTCAAGAAGCTAGCACAAACCGTGTTGGGTTTAGAGTTCCAAATACATCTATCAATATAGGAGAAAACAGAGTGAAACCTAAAAATTCAAACTGTTACTGGAAATGAACGCTTCAACATAGAAGAACGAAATTTGTGGAACCAAGTCGCCTTAGTGTACTGATCATTACCTGAAAGTATCATCCAGTTTGGGTGAAAAAATGTTTGCTGAGATTTCTGGAGATTCGTAATTTTTGGAAGCTTGGCAACACCTTTCCATGAAAGTGTTTTTCGCCAGTCACTGCTTAGGGCTACATCAAGAGGAAACAAAACATAGAGAGAGAACGTGAAACTCCTTCATTGTGTCAAGTTTCAAGAAGCTAGCACAAACCTTGTTGGATTTAGAGTTCCAAATATATCTATCAATATAGGAGAAAACAGAGTGAAACCTAAAAATTCAAAATGTTACTGGAAATGATCGCTTCAACATAGAAGAACGAAATTTGGGGAACCAAGTCGCCTTAGTGTATTGATCATTACCTGAAAGTATCATCCAGTTTGGGTGAAAAAATATTTGCTGAGATTTCTGGAGATTCGTAATTTTTGGAAGCTTAGCAACCCCTTTCCATGAAAGTGTTTCTCGCCAGTCACTGCTTAGGGATACATCAAGAGGAAACAAAACATAGAGATAGAACGTGAAACTACTTTATTGTGTCAAGTTTCAAGAAGCTAGCACAAACCGTGTTGGATTTAGAGTTCCAAATACACCTATCAATATAGGAGAAAACAGAGTGAAACCTAAAAATTCAAACTGTTACTGCAAATGAACGCTTCAACATAGAATAACGAAATTTGGGGAACCAAGTCGCCTTAGTGTACTGATCATTACCTGAAAGTATCATCCAGTTTGGGTGAAAAAATATTTGCTGAGATTTCTGGAGATTCGTAATTTTTGGAAGCTTGGCAACACCTTTCCATGAAAGTGTTTCTCGCCAGTCACTGCTTAGGGCTACATCAAGAGGAAACAAAACATAGAGATAGAACGTGAAACTCCTTTATTGTGTCAAGTTTCAAGAAGCTAGCACAAACCGTGTTGGATTTAGAGTTCCAAATACACCTATCAATATAGGAGAAAACAGAGTGAAACCTAAATATTCAAACTGTTACTGCAAATGAACGCTTCAACATAGAAGAACGAAATTTGGGGAACCAAGTCGCCTTAGTGTACTGATCATTACCTGAAAGTATCATCCAGTTTGGGTGAAAAAATATTTGCTGAGATTTCTGGAGATTCGTAATTTTTGGAAGCTTGGCAACACCTTTCCATGAAAGTGTTTCTCGCCAGTCACTGCTTAGGGCTACATCAAGAGGAAACAAAACATAGAGAGAGAACGTGAAACTCCTTCATTTTGTCAAGTTTCAAGAAGCTAGCACAAACCTTGTTGGATTTAGAGTTCCAAATATATCTATCAATATAGGAGAAAACAGAGTGAAACCTAAAAATTCAAACTGTTACTGGAAATGAACGCTTCAACATAGAAGAACGAAATTATGGGAACCAAGTCGCCTTAGTGTACTGATCATTACCTGAAAGTATCATCCAGTTTGGGTGAAAAAAATATTTGCTGAGATTTCTGGAGATTCGTAAATTTTTGAAGCTTGGCAACCCCTTTCCATGAAAGTGTTTCTCGCCAGTCACTGCTTAGGGCTACATCAAGAGGAAACAAAACATAGAGATAGAACGTGAAACTACTTTATTGTGTCAAGTTTCAAGAAGCTAGCACAAACCGTGTTGGATTTAGAGTTCCAAATACATGTATCAATATAGGAGAAAACAGAGTGAAACCTAAAAATTCAAACTGTTACTGGAAATGAACGCTTCAACATAGAAGAGCGAAATTTGGGGCACCAAGTCGCCTTAGTGTACTGATCATTACCTGAAAGTATCATCCAGTTTGGGTGAAAAAATATTTGCTGAGATTTCTGGAGATTCGTAATTTTTGGAAGCTTGGCAACACCTTTCCATGAAAGTTTCTCGACAGTCACTGCTTAGGGCTACATCAAGAGGAAACAAAACATAGAGAGAGAACGTGAAACTCCTTCATTGTGTCAAGTTTCAATAAGCTAGCACAAACCTTGTTGGATTTAGAGTTCCAAATATATCTATCAATATAGGAGAAAACAGAGTGAAACCTAAAAATTCAAAATGTTACTGGAAATGATCGCTTCAACATAGAAGAACGAAACTTGGGGAACCAAGTCGCCTTAGTGTATTGATCATTACCTGAAAGTATCATCCAGTTTGGGTGAAAAAATATTTGCTGAGATTTCTGGAGATTCGTAATTTTTGGAAGCTTGGCAACCCCTTTCCATGAAAGTGTTTCTCGCCAGTCACTGCTTAGGGCTACATCAAGAGGAAACAAAACATAGAGATAGAACGTGAAACTCCTTTATTGTGTCAAGTTTCCAGAAGCTAGCACAAACCGTGTTGGATTTAGAGTTCCAAATACACCTATCAATATAGGAGAAAACAGAGTGAAACCTAAAAATTCAAACTGTTACTGCAAATGAACGCTTCAACATAGAAGAACGAAATTTGGGGAACCAAGTCGCCTTAGTGTACTGATCATTACCTGAAAGTATCATCCAGTTTGGGTGAAAAAATATTTGCTGAGATTTCTGGAGGTTCGTAATTTTTGGAAGCTTGGCAACACCTTTCCATGAAAGTGTTTTTCGCCAGTCACTGCTTAGGGCTACATCAAGAGGAAACAAAACATAGAGATAGAACTTGAAACTTCTTTATTGTGTCAAGTTTCAAGAAGCTAGCACAAACCGTGTTGGATTTAGAGTTCCAAATACACCTATCAATATAGGAGAAAACAGAGTGAAACCTAAAAATTCAAACTGTTACTGCAAATGAAAGCTTCAACATAGAAAAACGAAATTTGGGGAACCAAGTCGCCTTAGTGTACTGATCATTACCTGAAAGTATCATCCAGTTTGGGTGAAAAAATATTTGCTGAGATTTCTGGAGATTCGTAATTTTTGGAAGCTTGGCAACCCCTTTCCATGAAAGTGTTTCTCGCCAGTCACTGCTTAGGGCTACATCAAGAGGAAACAAAACATAGAGATAGAACGTGAAACTCCTTTATTGTGTCAAGTTTCAAGAAGCTAGCACAAACCGTGTTGGATTTAGGGTTCCAAATACATGTATCAATATAGGAGAAAACAGAGTGAAACCTAAAAATTCAAACTGTTACTGGAAATGAACGCTTCAACATAGAAGAGCGAAATTTGGGGCACCAAGTCGCCTTAGTGTACTGATCATTACCTGAAAGTATCATCCAGTTTGGGTGAAAAAATATTTGCTGAGATTTCTGGAGATTCGTAATTTTTGGAAGCTTGGCAACACCTTTCAATGAAAGTTTCTCGACAGTCACTGCTTAGGGCTACATCAAGAGGAAACAAAACATAGAGAGAGAACGTGAAACTCCTTCATTGTGTCAAGTTTCAAGAAGCTAGCACAAACCTTGTTGGATTTAGAGTTCCAAATATATCTATCAATATAGGAGAAAACAGAGTGAAACCTAAAAATTCAAAATGTTACTGGAAATGATCGCTTCAACATAGAAGAACGAAACTTGGGGAACCAAGTCGCCTTAGTGTATTGATCATTACCTGAAAGTATCATCCAGTTTGGGTGAAAAAATATTTGCTGAGATTTCTGGAGATTCGTAATTTTTGGAAGCTTGGCAACCCCTTTCCATGAAAGTGTTTCTCGCCAGTCACTGCTTAGGGCTACATCAAGAGGAAACAAAACATAGAGATAGAACGTGAAACTCCTTTATTGTGTCAAGTTTCAAGAAGCTAGCACAAACCGTGTTGGATTTAGAGTTCCAAATACACCTATCAATATAGGAGAAAACAGAGTGAAACCTTAAAATTCAAACTGTTACTGCAAATGAACGCTTCAACATAGAAGAACGAAATTTGGGGAACCAAGTCGCCTTAGTGTACTGATCATTACCTGAAAGTATCATCCAGTTTGGGTGAAAAAATATTTGCTGAGATTTCTGGAGGTTCGTAATTTTTGGAAGCTTGGCAACACCTTTCCATGAAAGTGTTTTTCGCCAGTCACTGCTTAGGGCTACATCAAGAGGAAACAAAACATAGAGATAGAACTTGAAACTTCTTTATTGTGTCAAGTTTCAAGAAGCTAGCACAAACCGTGTTGGATTTAGAGTTCCAAATACACCTATCAATATAGGAGAAAACAGAGTGAAACCTAAAAATTCAAACTGTTACTGCAAATGAAAGCTTCAACATAGAAAAACGAAATTTGGGGAACCAAGTCGCCTTAGTGTACTGATCATTACCTGAAAGTATCATCCAGTTTGGATTAAAAAATATTTGCTGAGATTTCTGGAGATTCGTAATTTTTGGAAGCTTGGCAACCCCTTTCCATGAAAGTGTTTCTCGCCAGTCACTGCTTAGGGCTACATCAAGAGGAAACAAAACATAGAGATAGAACGTGAAACTCCTTTATTGTGTCAAGTTTCAAGAAGCTAGCACAAACCGTGTTGGATTTAGGGTTCCAAATACATGTATCAATATAGGAGAAAACAGAGTGAAACCTAAAAATTCAAACTGTTACTGCAAATGAACGCTTCAACATAGAATAACGAAATTTGGGGAACCAAGTCGCCTTAGTGTACTGATCATTACCTGAAAGTATCATCCAGTTTCGGTGAAAAAATATTTGCTGTGATTTCTGGAGATTCGTAATTTTTGGAAGCTTGGCAACCCCTTTCCATGAAAGTGTTTCTCGCCAGTCACTGCTTAGGGCTACATCAAGAGGAAAAAAAACATAGAGATAGAACGTGAAACTCCTTTATTGTGTCAAGTTTCAAGAAGCTAGCACAAACCGTGTTGGATTTAGAGTTCCAAATACACCTATCAATATAGGAGAAAACAGAGTGAAACCTAAAAATTCAAACTGTTACTGCAAATGAACGCTTCAACATAGAAGAACGAAATTTGGGGAACCAAGTCGCCTTAGTGTACTGATCATTACCTGAAAGTATCATCCAGTTTGGGTGAAAAAATATTTGCTGAGATTTCTGGAGATTCGTAATTTTTGGAAGCTTGGCAACACCTTTCCATGAAAGTGTTTCTCGCCAGTCACTGCTTAGGGCTATATCAAGAGGAAACAAAACATAGAGATAGAATGTGAAACTACTTTATTGTGTCAACTTTCAAGAAGCTAGCACAAACCGTGTTGGATTTAGAGTTCAAATACATCTATCAATATAGGAGAAAATAGAGTGAAACATAAAAATTCAAAATGTTACTGGAAATGAATGCTTCAACATAGAAGAACGAAACATGGGGAACCAAGTCGCCTTAGTTTACTGATCATTACCTGAAAGTATCATCCAGTTTGGGTGAAAAAATATTTGCTGAGATTTCTGGAGATTCGTAATTTTTGGAAGCTTGGCAACACCTTTCCATGAAAGTGTTTCTCGCCAGTCACTGCTTAGGGCTACATCAAGAGGAAACAAAACATAGAGATAGAACTTGAAACTACTTTATTGTGTCAAGTTTCAAGAAGCTAGCACAAACCGTGTTGGATTTAGAGTTCCAAATACATCTATCAATATAGGAGAAAACAGAGTGAAACCTAAAAATTCAAACTGTTACTGGAAATGAACGCTTCAACATAGAAGAACGAAATTTGGGGAACCAAGTCGCCTTAGTGTACTGATCATTACCTGAAAGTATCATCCAGTTTGGGTGAAAAAATATTTGCTGAGATTTCTGGAGATTCGTAATTTTTGGAAGCTTGGCAACACCTTTCCATGAAAGTGTTTTTCGCCAGTCACTGCTTAGGGCTACATCAAGAGGAAACAAAACATAGAGATAGAACGTGAAACTCCTTTATTGTGTCAAGTATCAAGAAGCTAGCACAAACCGTGTTGGATTTAGAGTTCCAAATACACCTATCAATATAGGAGAAAACAGAGTGAAACCTAAAAATTCAAACTGTTACTGGAAATGAACGCTTCAACATAGAAAAACGAAATTTGGGGAACCAAGTCGCCTTAGTGTACTGATCATTACCTGAAAGTATCATCCAGTTTGGGTGAAAAAATATTTGCTGAGATTTCTGGAGATTCGTAATTTTTGGAAGCTTGGCAACCCCTTTCCATGAAAGTGTTTCTCGCCAGTCACTGCTTAGGGCTACATCAAGAGGAAAAAAAACATAGAGATAGAACGTGAAACTACTTTATTGTGTCAAGTTTCAAGAAGCTAGCACAAACCGTGTTGGATTTAGAGTTCCAAATACATGTATCAATATAGGAGAAAACAGAGTGAAACCTAAAAATTCAAACTGTTTCTGGAAATGAACGCTTCAACATAGAAGAGCGAAATTTGGGGCACCAAGTCGCCTTAGTGTACTGATCATTACCTGAAAGTATCATCCAGTTTGGGTGAAAAAATATTTGCTGAGATTTCTGGAGATTCGTAATTTTTGGAAGCTTGGCAACCCCTTTCCATGAAAGTGTTTCTCGCCAGTCACTGCTTAGGGCTACATCAAGAGGAAACAAAACATAGAGATAGAACGTGAAACTACTTTATTGTGTCAAGTTTCAAGAAGCTAGCACAAACCGTGTTGGGTTTAGAGTTCCAAATACATCTATCAATATAGGAGAAAACAGAGTGAAACCTAAAAATTCAAACTGTTACTGGAAATGAACGCTTCAACATAGAAGAACGAAATTTGTGGAACCAAGTCGCCTTAGTGTACTGATCATTACCTGAAAGTATCATCCAGTTTGGGTGAAAAAATGTTTGCTGAGATTTCTGGAGATTCGTAATTTTTGGAAGCTTGGCAACACCTTTCCATGAAAGTGTTTTTCGCCAGTCACTGCTTAGGGCTACATCAAGAGGAAACAAAACATAGAGAGAGAACGTGAAACTCCTTCATTGTGTCAAGTTTCAAGAAGCTAGCACAAACCTTGTTGGATTTAGAGTTCCAAATATATCTATCAATATAGGAGAAAACAGAGTGAAACCTAAAAATTCAAAATGTTACTGGAAATGATCGCTTCAACATAGAAGAACGAAATTTGGGGAACCAAGTCGCCTTAGTGTATTGATCATTACCTGAAAGTATCATCCAGTTTGGGTGAAAAAATATTTGCTGAGATTTCTGGAGATTCGTAATTTTTGGAAGCTTAGCAACCCCTTTCCATGAAAGTGTTTCTCGCCAGTCACTGCTTAGGGATACATCAAGAGGAAACAAAACATAGAGATAGAACGTGAAACTCCTTTATTGTGTCAAGTTTCAAGAAGCTAGCACAAACCGTGTTGGATTTAGAGTTCCAAATACACCTATCAATATAGGAGAAAACAGAGTGAAACATAAAAATTCAAACTGTTACTGCAAATGAACGCTTCAACATAGAAGAACGAAATTTGGGGAACCAAGTCGCCTTAGTGTACTGATCATTACCTGAAATTATCATCCAGTTTTGGTGAAAAATATTTGCTGAGATTTCTGGAGATTCGTAATTTTTGGAAGCTTGGCAACACCTTTCCATGAAAGTGTTTCTCGCCAGTCACTGCTTAGGGCTATAGCAAGAGGAAACAAAACATAGAGATAGAATGTGAAACTACTTTATTGTGTCAAGTTTCAAGAAGCTAGCACAAACCGTGTTGGATTTAGAGTTCAAATACATCTATCAATATAGGAGAAAATAGAGTGAAACATAAAAATTCAAAATGTTACTGGAAATGAACGCTTCAACATAGAAGAACGAAACTTGGGGAACCAAGTCGCCTTAGTTTACTGATCATTACCTGAAAGTATCATCCAGTTTGGGTGAAAAAATATTTGCTGAGATTTCTGGAGGTTCGTAATTTTTGGAAGCTTGGCAACACCTTTCCATGAAAGTGTTTTTCGCCAGTCACTGCTTAGGGCTACATCAAGAGGAAACAAAACATAGAGATAGAACTTGAAACTCCTTTATTGTGTCAAGTTTCAAGAAGCTAGCACAAACCGTGTTGGATTTAGAGTTCCAAATACACCTATCAATATAGGAGAAAACAGAGTGAAACCTAAAAATTCAAACTGTTACTGGAAATGAACGCTTCAACATAGAAAAACGAAATTTGGGGAACCAAGTCGCCTTAGTGTACTGATCATTACCTGAAAGTATCATCCAGTTTGGGTGAAAAAATATTTGCTGAGATTTCTGGAGATTCGTAATTTTTGGAAGCTTGGCAACCCCTTTCCATGAAAGTGTTTCTCGCCAGTCACTGCTTAGGGCTACATCAAGAGGAAACAAAACATAGAGATAGAACGTGAAACTCCTTTATTGTGTCAAGTTTCAAGAAGCTAGCACAAACCGTGTTGGATTTAGGGTTCCAAATACATGTATCAATATAGGAGAAAACAGAGTGAAACCTAAAAATTCAAACTGTTACTGCAAATGAACGCTTCAACATAGAATAACGAAATTTGGGGAACCAAGTCGCCTTAGTGTACTGATCATTACCTGAAAGTATCATCCAGTTTGGGTGAAAAAATATTTGCTGAGATTTCTGGAGATTCGTAATTTTTGGAAGCTTGGCAACACCTTTCCATGAAAGTGTTTCTCGCCAGTCACTGCTTAGGGCTATAGCAAGAGGAAACAAAACATAGAGATAGAATGTGAAACTACTTTATTGTGTCAAGTTTCAAGAAGCTAGCACAAACCGTGTTGGATTTAGAGTTCAAATACATCTATCAATATAGGAGAAAATAGAGTGAAACATAAAAATTCAAAATGTTACTGGAAATGAACGCTTCAACATAGAAGAACGAAACTTGGGGAACCAAGTCGCCTTAGTTTACTGATCATTACCTGAAAGTATCATCCAGTTTGGGTGAAAAAATATTTGCTGAGATTTCTGGAGGTTCGTAATTTTTGGAAGCTTGGCAACACCTTTCCATGAAAGTGTTTTTCGCCAGTCACTGCTTAGGGCTACATCAAGAGGAAACAAAACATAGAGATAGAACGTGAAACTACTTTATTGTGTCAAGTTTCAAGAAGCTAGCACAAACCGTGTTGGGTTTAGAGTTCCAAATACACCTATCAATATAGGAGAAAACAGAGTGAAACCTAAAAATTCAAACTGTTACTGGAAATGAACGCTTCAACATAGAAAAACGAAATTTGGGGAACCAAGTCGCCTTAGTGTACTGATCATTACCTGAAAGTATCATCCAGTTTGGGTGAAAAAATATTTGCTGAGATTTCTGGAGATTCGTAATTTTTGGAAGCTTGGCAACCCCTTTCCATGAAAGTGTTTCTCGCCAGTCACTGCTTAGGGCTACATCAAGAGGAAACAAAACATAGAGATAGAACGTGAAACTCCTTTATTGTGTCAAGTTTCAAGAAGCTAGCACAAACCATGTTGGATTTAGGGTTCCAAATACATGTATCAATATAGGAGAAAACAGAGTGAAACCTAAAAATTCAAATTGTTACTGCAAATGAACGCTTCAACATAGAATAACGAAATTTGGGGAACCAAGTCGCCTTAGTGTACTGATCATTACCTGAAAGTATCATCCAGTTTCGGTGAAAAAATATTTGCTGTGATTTCTGGAGATTCGTAATTTTTGGAAGCTTGGCAACCCCTTTCCATGAAAGTGTTTCTCGCCAGTCACTGCTTAGGGCTACATCAAGAGGAAAAAAAACATAGAGATAGAACGTGAAACTCCTTTATTGTGTCAAGTTTCAAGAAGCTAGCACAAACCGTGTTGGATATAGAGTTCCAAATACACCTATCAATATAGGAGAAAACAGAGTGAAACCTAAAAATTCAAACTGTTACTGCAAATGAACGCTTCAACATAGAAGAACGAAATTTGGGGAACCAAGTCGCCTTAGTGTACTGATCATTACCTGAAAGTATCATCCAGTTTGGGTGAAAAAATATTTGCTGAGATTTCTGGAGATTCGTAATTTTTGGAAGCTTGGCAACCCCTTTCCATGAAAGTGTTTCTCGCCAGTCACTGCTTAGGGCTACATCAAGAGGAAACAAAACATAGAGATAGAACGTGAAACTACTTTATTGTGTCAAGTTTCAAGAAGCTAGCACAAACCGTGTTGGATTTAGAGTTCCAAATACATGTATCAATATAGGAGAAAACAGAGTGAAACCTAAAAATTCAAACTGTTACTGAAAATGAACGCTTTAACATAGAAGAGCGAAATTTGGGGCACCAAGTCGCCTTAGTGTACTGATCATTACCTGAAAGTATCATCCAGTTTGGGTGAAAAAATATTTGCTGAGATTTCTGGAGATTCGTAATTTTTGGAAGCTTGGCAACACCTTTCCATGAAAGTGTTTCTCGCCAGTCACTGCTTAGGGCTACATGAAGAGGAAACAAAACATAGAGAGAGAACGTGAAACTCCTTCATTGTGTCAAGTTTCAAGAAGCTAGCACAAACCTTGTTGGATTTAGAGTTCCAAATATATCTATCAATATAGGAGAAAACAGAGTGAAACCTAAAAATTCAAAATGTTACTGGAAATGATCGCTTCAACATAGAAGAACGAAACTTGGGGAACCATGTCGCCTTAGTGTATTGATCATTACCTGAAAGTATCATCCAGTTTGGGTGAAAAAATATTTGCTGAGATTTCTGGAGATTCGTAATTTTTGGAAGCTTGGCAACCCCTTTCCATGAAAGTGTTTCTCGCCAGTCACTGCTTAGGGATACATCAAGAGGAAACAAAACATAGAGATAGAACGTGAAACTACTTTATTGTGTCAAGTTTCAAGAAGCTAGCACAAACCGTGTTGGATTTAGAGTTCCAAATACACCTATCAATATAGGAGAAAACAGAGTGAAACCTAAAAATTCAAACTGTTACTGCAAATGAACGCTTCAACATAGAATAACGAAATTTGGGGAACCAAGTCGCCTTAGTGTACTGATCATTACCTGAAAGTATCATCCAGTTTGGGTGAAAAAATATTTGCTGAGATTTCTGGAGATTCGTAATTTTTGGAAGCTTGGCAACACCTTTCCATGAAAGTGTTTCTCGCCAGTCACTGCTTAGGGCTACATCAAGAGGAAACAAAACATAGAGATAGTACGTGAAACTCCTTTATTGTGTCAAGTTTCAAGAAGCTAGCACAAACCGTGTTGGATTTAGAGTTCCAAATACACCTATCAATATAGGAGAAAACAGAGTGAAACCTAAATATTCAAACTGTTACTGCAAATGAACGCTTCAACATAGAAGACGAAATTTGGGGAACCAAGTCGCCTTAGTGTACTGATCATTACCTGAAAGTATCATCCAGTTTGGGTGAAAAAATATTTGCTGAGATTTCTGGAGATTCGTAATTTTTGGAATCTTGGCAACACCTTTCCATGAAAGTGTTTCTCGCCAGTCACTGCTTAGGGCTACATCAAGAGGAAACAAAACATAGACAGAGAACGTGAAACTCCTTCATTGTGTCAAGTTTCAAGAAGCTAGCACAAACCTTGTTGGATTTAGAGTTCCAAATATATCTATCAATATAGGAGAAAACAGAGTGAAACCTAAAAATTCAAACTGTTACTGGAA
Source organism: Spermophilus citellus (assembly GCF_964194105.1). NCBI lineage: Eukaryota > Metazoa > Chordata > Mammalia > Rodentia > Sciuridae > Spermophilus > Spermophilus citellus. Next base: position 683,536 of record NW_027673024.1, on the reverse strand, counting down.
ATGAACGCTTCAACATAGAAGAACGAAATTATGTGAACCAAGTCGCCTTAGTGTACTGATCATTACCTGAAAGTATCATCCAGTTTGGGTGAAAAAATATTTGCTGAGATTTCTGGAGATTCGTAAATTTTTGAAGCTTGGCAACCCCTTTCCATGAAAGTGTTTCTCGCCAGTCACTGCTTAGGGATACATCAAGAGGAAACAAAACATAGAGATAGAACTTGAAACTACTTTATTGTGTCAAGTTTCAAGAAGCTAGCACAAACCGTGTTGGATTTAGAGTTCCAAATACATCTATCAATATAGGAGAAAACAGAGTGAAACCTAAAAATTCAAACTGTTACTGGAAATGAACGCTTCATCATAGAAGAACGAAATTTGGGGCACCAAGTCGCCTTAGTGTACTGATCATTACCTGAAAGTATCATCCAGTTTGGGTGAAAAAATATTTGCTGAGATTTCTGGAGGTTCGTAATTTTTGGAAGCTTGGCAACACCTTTCCATGAAAGTGTTTTTCGCCAGTCACTGCTTAGGGCTACATCAAGAGGAAACAAAACATAGAGATAGAACTTGAAACTCCTTTATTGTGTCAAGTTTCAAGAAGCTAGCACAAACCGTGTTGGATTTAGAGTTCCAAATACACCTATCAATATAGGAGAAAACAGAGTGAAACCTAAAAATTCAAACTGTTACTGGAAATGAACGCTTCAACATAGAAAAACGAAATTTGGGGAACCAAGTCGCCTTAGTGTACTGATCATTACCTGAAAGTATCATCCAGTTTGGGTGAAAAAATATTTGCTGAGATTTCTGGAGATTCGTAATTTTTGGAAGCTTGGCAACCCCTTTCCATGAAAGTGTTTCTCGCCAGTCACTGCTTAGGGCTACATCAAGAGGAAACAAAACATAGAGATAGAACGTGAAACTCCTTTATTGTGTCAAGTTTCAAGAAGCTAGCACAAACCGTGTTGGATTTAGGGTTCCAAATACATGTATCAATATAGGAGAAAACAGAGTGAAACCTAAAAATTCAAACTGTTACTGCAAATGAACGCTTCAACATAGAATAACGAAATTTGGGGAACCAAGTCGCCTTAGTGTACTGATCATTACCTGAAAGTATCATCCAGTTTCGGTGAAAAAATATTTGCTGTGATTTCTGGAGATTCGTAATTTTTGGAAGCTTGGCAACCCCTTTCCATGAAAGTGTTTCTCGCCAGTCACTGCTTAGGGCTACATCAAGAGGAAAAAAAACATAGAGATAGAACGTGAAACTCCTTTATTGTGTCAAGTTTCAAGAAGCTAGCACAAACCGTGTTGGATTTAGAGTTCCAAATACACCTATCAATATAGGAGAAAACAGAGTGAAACCTAAAAATTCAAACTGTTACTGCAAATGAACGCTTCAACATAGGATAACGAAATTTGGGGAACCAAGTCGCCTTAGTGTACTGATCATTACCTGAAAGTATCATCCAGTTTGGGTGAAAAAATATTTGCTGAGATTTCTGGAGATTCGTAATTTTTGGAAGCTTGGCAACACCTTTCCATGAAAGTGTTTCTCGCCAGTCACTGCTTAGGGCTATATCAAGAGGAAATAAAACATAGAGATAGAATGTGAAACTACTTTATTGTGTCAACTTTCAAGAATCTAGCACAAACCGTGTTGGATTTAGAGTTCAAATACATCTATCAATATAGGAGAAAATAGAGTGAAACATAAAAATTCAAAATGTTACTGGAAATGAACGCTTCAACATAGAAGAACGAAACTTGGGGAACCAAGTCGCCTTAGTTTACTGATCATTACCTGAAAGTATCATCCAGTTTGGGTGAAAAAATATTTGCTGAGATTTCTGGAGATTCGTAATTTTTGGAAGCTTGGCAACCCCTTTCCATGAAAGAGTTTCTCGCCAGTCACTGCTTAGGGATACATCAAGAGGAAACAAAACATAGAGATAGAACGTGAAACTACTTTATTGTGTCAAGTTTCAAGAAGCTAGCACAAACCGTGTTGGATTTAGAGTTCCAAATACACCTATCATTATAGGAGAAAACAGAGTGAAACCTAAAAATTCAAACTGTTACTGCAAATGAACGCTTCAACATAGAATAACGAAATTTGGGGAACCAAGTCGCCTTAGTGTACTGATCATTACCTGAAAGTATCATCCAGTTTGGGTGAAAAAATATTTGCTGAGATTTCTGGAGATTCGTAATTTTTGGAAGCTTGGCAACACCTTTCCATGAAAGTGTTTCTCGCCAGTCACTGCTTAGGGCTACATCAAGAGGAAACAAAACATAGAGATAGAACGTGAAACTCCTTTATTGTGTCAAGTTTCAAGAAGCTAGCACAAACCGTGTTGGATTTAGAGTTCCAAATACACCTATCAATATAGGAGAAAACAGAGTGAAACCTAAATATTCAAACTGTTACTGCAAATGAACGCTTCAACATAGAATAACGAAATTTGGGGAACCAAGTCGCCTTAGTGTACTGATCATTACCTGAAAGTATCATCCAGTTTGGGTGAAAAAATATTTGCTGAGATTTCTGGAGATTCGTAATTTTTGGAAGCTTGGCAACACCTTTCCATGAAAGTGTTTCTCGCCAGTCACTGCTTAGGGCTACATCAAGAGGAAACAAAACATAGAGAGAGAACGTGAAACTCCTTCATTGTGTCAAGTTTCAAGAAGCTAGCACAAACCTTGTTGGATTTAGAGTTCCAAATATATCTATCAATATAGGAGAAAACAGAGTGAAACCTAAAAATTCAAAATGTTACTGGAAATGATCGCTTCAACATAGAAGAACGAAACTTGGGGAACCAAGTCGCCTTAGTGTATTGATCATTACCTGAAAGTATCATCCAGTTTGGGTGAAAAAATATTTGCTGAGATTTCTGGAGATTCGTAATTTTTGGAAGCTTGGCAACCCCTTTCCATGAAAGTGTTTCTCGCCAGTCACTGCTTAGGGATACATCAAGAGGAAACAAAACATAGAGATAGAACTTGAAACTACTTTATTGTGTCAAGTTTCAAGAAGCTAGCACAAACCGTGTTGGATTTAGAGTTCCAAATACATCTATCAATATAGGAGAAAACAGAGTGAAACCTAAAAATTCAAACTGTTACTGGAAATGAACGCTTCATCATAGAAGAACGAAATTTGGGGAACCAAGTCGCCTTAGTGTACTGATCATTACCTGAAAGTATCATCCAGTTTGGGTGAAAAAATATTTGCTGAGATTTCTGGAGGTTCGTAATTTTTGGAAGCTTGGCAACACCTTTCCATGAAAGTGTTTTTCGCCAGTCACTGCTTAGGGCTACATCAAGAGGAAACAAAACATAGAGATAGAACTTGAAACTCCTTTATTGTGTCAAGTTTCAAGAAGCTAGCACAAACCGTGTTGGATTTAGAGTTCCAAATACACCTATCAATATAGGAGAAAACAGAGTGAAACCTAAAAATTCAAACTGTTACTGGAAATGAACGCTTCAACATAGAAGAACGAAACTTGGGGAACCAAGTCGCCTTAGTGTATTGATCATTACCTGAAAGTATCATCCAGTTTGGGTGAAAAAATATTTGCTGAGATTTCTGGAGATTCGTAATTTTTGGAAGCTTGGCAACCCCTTTCCATGAAAGTGTTTCTCGCCAGTCACTGCTTAGGGATACATCAAGAGGAAACAAAACATAGAGATAGAACTTGAAACTACTTTATTGTGTCAAGTTTCAAGAAGCTAGCACAAACCGTGTTGGATTTAGAGTTCCAAATACATCTATCAATATAGGAGAAAACAGAGTGAAACCTAAAAATTCAAACTGTTACTGGAAATGAACGCTTCATCATAGAAGAACGAAATTTGGGGAACCAAGTCGCCTTAGTGTACTGATCATTACCTGAAAGTATCATCCAGTTTGGGTGAAAAAATATTTGCTGAGATTTCTGGAGGTTCGTAATTTTTGGAAGCTTGGCAACACCTTTCCATGAAAGTGTTTTTCGCCAGTCACTGCTTAGGGCTACATCAAGAGGAAACAAAACATAGAGATAGAACTTGAAACTCCTTTATTGTGTCAAGTTTCAAGAAGCTAGCACAAACCGTGTTGGATTTAGAGTTCCAAATACACCTATCAATATAGGAGAAAACAGAGTGAAACCTAAAAATTCAAACTGTTACTGGAAATGAACGCTTCAACATAGAAAAACGAAATTTGGGGAACCAAGTCGCCTTAGTGTACTGATCATTACCTGAAAGTATCATCCAGTTTGGGTGAAAAAATATTTGCTGAGATTTCTGGAGATTCGTAATTTTTGGAAGCTTGGCAACCCCTTTCCATGAAAGTGTTTCTCGCCAGTCACTGCTTAGGGCTACATCAAGAGGAAACAAAACATACAGATAGAACGTGAAACTCCTTTATTGTCAAGTTTCAAGAAGCTAGCACAAACCGTGTTGGATTTAGGGTTCCAAATACATGTATCAATATAGGAGAAAACAGAGTGAAACCTAAAAATTCAAACTGTTACTGCAAATGAACGCTTCAACATAGAATAACGAAATTTGGGGAACCAAGTCGCCTTAGTGTACTGATCATTACCTGAAAGTATCATCCAGTTTCGGTGAAAAAATATTTGCTGTGATTTCTGGAGATTCGTAATTTTTGGAAGCTTGGCAAACCCTTTCCATGAAAGTGTTTCTCGCCAGTCACTGCTTAGGGCTACATCAAGAGGAAAAAAAACATAGAGATAGAACGTGAAACTCCTTTATTGTGTCAAGTTTCAAGAAGCTAGCACAAACCGTGTTGGATTTAGAGTTCCAAATACACCTATCAATATAGGAGAAAACAGAGTGAAACCTAAAAATTCAAACTGTTACTGGAAATGATCGCTTCAACATAGAAGAACGAAATTTGGGGAACCAAGTCGCCTTAGTGTATTGATCATTACCTGAAAGTATCATCCAGTTTGGGTGAAAAAATATTTGCTGAGATTTCTGGAGATTCGTAATTTTTGGAAGCTTAGCAACCCCTTTCCATGAAAGTGTTTCTCGCCAGTCACTGCTTAGGGATACATCAAGAGGAAACAAAACATAGAGATAGAACGTGAAACTCCTTTATTGTGTCAAGTTTCAAGAAGCTAGCACAAACCGTGTTGGATTTAGAGTTCCAAATACACCTATCAATATAGGAGAAAACAGAGTGAAACATAAAAATTCAAACTGTTACTGCAAATGAACGCTTCAACATAGAAGAACGAAATTTGGGGAACCAAGTCGCCTTAGTGTACTGATCATTACCTGAAATTATCATCCAGTTTTGGTGAAAAATATTTGCTGAGATTTCTGGAGATTCGTAATTTTTGGAAGCTTGGCAACACCTTTCCATGAAAGTGTTTCTCGCCAGTCACTGCTTAGGGCTATAGCAAGAGTAAACAAAACATAGAGATAGAATGTGAAACTACTTTATTGTGTCAAGTTTCAAGAAGCTAGCACAAACCGTGTTGGATTTAGAGTTCAAATACATCTATCAATATAGGAGAAAATAGAGTGAAACATAAAAATTCAAAATGTTACTGGAAATGAACGCTTCAACATAGAAGAACGAAACTTGGGGAACCAAGTCGCCTTAGTTTACTGATCATTACCTGAAAGTATCATCCAGTTTGGGTGAAAAAATATTTGCTGAGATTTCTGGAGGTTCGTAATTTTTGGAAGCTTGGCAACACCTTTCCATGAAAGTGTTTTTCGCCAGTCACTGCTTAGGGCTACATCAAGAGGAAACAAAACATAGAGATAGAACTTGAAACTCCTTTATTGTGTCAAGTTTCAAGAAGCTAGCACAAACCGTGTTGGATTTAGAGTTCCAAATACACCTATCAATATAGGAGAAAACAGAGTGAAACCTAAAAATTCAAACTGTTACTGGAAATGAACGCTTCAACATAGAAAAACGAAATTTGGGGAACCAAGTCGCCTTAGTGTACTGATCATTACCTGAAAGTATCATCCAGTTTGGGTGAAAAAATATTTGCTGAGATTTCTGGAGATTCGTAATTTTTGGAAGCTTGGCAACCCCTTTCCATGAAAGTGTTTCTCGCCAGTCACTGCTTAGGGCTACATCAAGAGGAAACAAAACATAGAGATAGAACGTGAAACTCCTTTATTGTGTCAAGTTTCAAGAAGCTAGCACAAACCGTGTTGGATTTAGGGTTCCAAATACATGTATCAATATAGGAGAAAACAGAGTGAAACCTAAAAATTCAAACTGTTACTGCAAATGAACGCTTCAACATAGAATAACGAAATTTGGGGAACCAAGTCGCCTTAGTGTACTGATCATTACCTGAAAGTATCATCCAGTTTGGGTGAAAAAATATTTGCTGAGATTTCTGGAGATTCGTAATTTTTGGAAGCTTGGCAACACCTTTCCATGAAAGTGTTTCTCGCCAGTCACTGCTTAGGGCTATAGCAAGAGGAAACAAAACATAGAGATAGAATGTGAAACTACTTTATTGTGTCAAGTTTCAAGAAGCTAGCACAAACCGTGTTGGATTTAGAGTTCAAATACATCTATCAATATAGGAGAAAATAGAGTGAAACATAAAAATTCAAAATGTTACTGGAAATGAACGCTTCAACATAGAAGAACGAAACTTGGGGAACCAAGTCGCCTTAGTTTACTGATCATTACCTGAAAGTATCATCCAGTTTGGGTGAAAAAATATTTGCTGAGATTTCTGGAGGTTCGTAATTTTTGGAAGCTTGGCAACACCTTTCCATGAAAGTGTTTTTCGCCAGTCACTGCTTAGGGCTACATCAAGAGGAAACAAAACATAGAGATAGAACGTGAAACTACTTTATTGTGTCAAGTTTCAAGAAGCTAGCACAAACCGTGTTGGGTTTAGAGTTCCAAATACACCTATCAATATAGGAGAAAACAGAGTGAAACCTAAAAATTCAAACTGTTACTGGAAATGAACGCTTCAACATAGAAAAACGAAATTTGGGGAACCAAGTCGCCTTAGTGTACTGATCATTACCTGAAAGTATCATCCAGTTTGGGTGAAAAAATATTTGCTGAGATTTCTGGAGATTCGTAATTTTTGGAAGCTTGGCAACCCCTTTCCATGAAAGTGTTTCTCGCCAGTCACTGCTTAGGGCTACATCAAGAGGAAACAAAACATAGAGATAGAACGTGAAACTCCTTTATTGTGTCAAGTTTCAAGAAGCTAGCACAAACCATGTTGGATTTAGGGTTCCAAATACATGTATCAATATAGGAGAAAACAGAGTGAAACCTAAAAATTCAAATTGTTACTGCAAATGAACGCTTCAACATAGAATAACGAAATTTGGGGAACCAAGTCGCCTTAGTGTACTGATCATTACCTGAAAGTATCATCCAGTTTCGGTGAAAAAATATTTGCTGTGATTTCTGGAGATTCGTAATTTTTGGAAGCTTGGCAACCCCTTTCCATGAAAGTGTTTCTCGCCAGTCACTGCTTAGGGCTACATCAAGAGGAAAAAAAACATAGAGATAGAACGTGAAACTCCTTTATTGTGTCAAGTTTCAAGAAGCTAGCACAAACCGTGTTGGATATAGAGTTCCAAATACACCTATCAATATAGGAGAAAACAGAGTGAAACCTAAAAATTCAAACTGTTACTGCAAATGAACGCTTCAACATAGAAGAACGAAATTTGGGGAACCAAGTCGCCTTAGTGTACTGATCATTACCTGAAAGTATCATCCAGTTTGGGTGAAAAAATATTTGCTGAGATTTCTGGAGATTCGTAATTTTTGGAAGCTTGGCAACCCCTTTCCATGAAAGTGTTTCTCGCCAGTCACTGCTTAGGGCTACATCAAGAGGAAACAAAACATAGAGATAGAACGTGAAACTACTTTATTGTGTCAAGTTTCAAGAAGCTAGCACAAACCGTGTTGGATTTAGAGTTCCAAATACATGTATCAATATAGGAGAAAACAGAGTGAAACCTAAAAATTCAAACTGTTACTGAAAATGAACGCTTTAACATAGAAGAGCGAAATTTGGGGCACCAAGTCGCCTTAGTGTACTGATCATTACCTGAAAGTATCATCCAGTTTGGGTGAAAAAATATTTGCTGAGATTTCTGGAGATTCGTAATTTTTGGAAGCTTGGCAACACCTTTCCATGAAAGTGTTTCTCGCCAGTCACTGCTTAGGGCTACATGAAGAGGAAACAAAACATAGAGAGAGAACGTGAAACTCCTTCATTGTGTCAAGTTTCAAGAAGCTAGCACAAACCTTGTTGGATTTAGAGTTCCAAATATATCTATCAATATAGGAGAAAACAGAGTGAAACCTAAAAATTCAAAATGTTACTGGAAATGATCGCTTCAACATAGAAGAACGAAACTTGGGGAACCATGTCGCCTTAGTGTATTGATCATTACCTGAAAGTATCATCCAGTTTGGGTGAAAAAATATTTGCTGAGATTTCTGGAGATTCGTAATTTTTGGAAGCTTGGCAACCCCTTTCCATGAAAGTGTTTCTCGCCAGTCACTGCTTAGGGATACATCAAGAGGAAACAAAACATAGAGATAGAACGTGAAACTACTTTATTGTGTCAAGTTTCAAGAAGCTAGCACAAACCGTGTTGGATTTAGAGTTCCAAATACACCTATCAATATAGGAGAAAACAGAGTGAAACCTAAAAATTCAAACTGTTACTGCAAATGAACGCTTCAACATAGAATAACGAAATTTGGGGAACCAAGTCGCCTTAGTGTACTGATCATTACCTGAAAGTATCATCCAGTTTGGGTGAAAAAATATTTGCTGAGATTTCTGGAGATTCGTAATTTTTGGAAGCTTGGCAACACCTTTCCATGAAAGTGTTTCTCGCCAGTCACTGCTTAGGGCTACATCAAGAGGAAACAAAACATAGAGATAGTACGTGAAACTCCTTTATTGTGTCAAGTTTCAAGAAGCTAGCACAAACCGTGTTGGATTTAGAGTTCCAAATACACCTATCAATATAGGAGAAAACAGAGTGAAACCTAAATATTCAAACTGTTACTGCAAATGAACGCTTCAACATAGAAGACGAAATTTGGGGAACCAAGTCGCCTTAGTGTACTGATCATTACCTGAAAGTATCATCCAGTTTGGGTGAAAAAATATTTGCTGAGATTTCTGGAGATTCGTAATTTTTGGAATCTTGGCAACACCTTTCCATGAAAGTGTTTCTCGCCAGTCACTGCTTAGGGCTACATCAAGAGGAAACAAAACATAGACAGAGAACGTGAAACTCCTTCATTGTGTCAAGTTTCAAGAAGCTAGCACAAACCTTGTTGGATTTAGAGTTCCAAATATATCTATCAATATAGGAGAAAACAGAGTGAAACCTAAAAATTCAAACTGTTACTGGAAATGAACGCTTCAACATAGAAGAACGAAATTATGTGAACCAAGTCGCCTTAGTGTACTGATCATTACCTGAAAGTATCATCCAGTTTGGGTGAAAAAATATTTGCTGAGATTTCTGGAGATTCGTAAATTTTTGAAGCTTGGCAACCCCTTTCCATGAAAGTGTTTCTCGCCAGTCACTGCTTAGGGATACATCAAGAGGAAACAAAACATAGAGATAGAACTTGAAACTACTTTATTGTGTCAAGTTTCAAGAAGCTAGCACAAACCGTGTTGGATTTAGAGTTCCAAATACATCTATCAATATAGGAGAAAACAGAGTGAAACCTAAAAATTCAAACTGTTACTGGAAATGAACGCTTCATCATAGAAGAACGAAATTTGGGGCACCAAGTCGCCTTAGTGTACTGATCATTACCTGAAAGTATCATCCAGTTTGGGTGAAAAAATATTTGCTGAGATTTCTGGAGGTTCGTAATTTTTGGAAGCTTGGCAACACCTTTCCATGAAAGTGTTTTTCGCCAGTCACTGCTTAGGGCTACATCAAGAGGAAACAAAACATAGAGATAGAACTTGAAACTCCTTTATTGTGTCAAGTTTCAAGAAGCTAGCACAAACCGTGTTGGATTTAGAGTTCCAAATACACCTATCAATATAGGAGAAAACAGAGTGAAACCTAAAAATTCAAACTGTTACTGGAAATGAACGCTTCAACATAGAAAAACGAAATTTGGGGAACCAAGTCGCCTTAGTGTACTGATCATTACCTGAAAGTATCATCCAGTTTGGGTGAAAAAATATTTGCTGAGATTTCTGGAGATTCGTAATTTTTGGAAGCTTGGCAACCCCTTTCCATGAAAGTGTTTCTCGCCAGTCACTGCTTAGGGCTACATCAAGAGGAAACAAAACATAGAGATAGAACGTGAAACTCCTTTATTGTGTCAAGTTTCAAGAAGCTAGCACAAACCGTGTTGGATTTAGGGTTCCAAATACATGTATCAATATAGGAGAAAACAGAGTGAAACCTAAAAATTCAAACTGTTACTGCAAATGAACGCTTCAACATAGAATAACGAAATTTGGGGAACCAAGTCGCCTTAGTGTACTGATCATTACCTGAAAGTATCATCCAGTTTCGGTGAAAAAATATTTGCTGTGATTTCTGGAGATTCGTAATTTTTGGAAGCTTGGCAACCCCTTTCCATGAAAGTGTTTCTCGCCAGTCACTGCTTAGGGCTACATCAAGAGGAAAAAAAACATAGAGATAGAACGTGAAACTCCTTTATTGTGTCAAGTTTCAAGAAGCTAGCACAAACCGTGTTGGATTTAGAGTTCCAAATACACCTATCAATATAGGAGAAAACAGAGTGAAACCTAAAAATTCAAACTGTTACTGCAAATGAACGCTTCAACATAGGATAACGAAATTTGGGGAACCAAGTCGCCTTAGTGTACTGATCATTACCTGAAAGTATCATCCAGTTTGGGTGAAAAAATATTTGCTGAGATTTCTGGAGATTCGTAATTTTTGGAAGCTTGGCAACACCTTTCCATGAAAGTGTTTCTCGCCAGTCACTGCTTAGGGCTATATCAAGAGGAAATAAAACATAGAGATAGAATGTGAAACTACTTTATTGTGTCAACTTTCAAGAATCTAGCACAAACCGTGTTGGATTTAGAGTTCAAATACATCTATCAATATAGGAGAAAATAGAGTGAAACATAAAAATTCAAAATGTTACTGGAAATGAACGCTTCAACATAGAAGAACGAAACTTGGGGAACCAAGTCGCCTTAGTTTACTGATCATTACCTGAAAGTATCATCCAGTTTGGGTGAAAAAATATTTGCTGAGATTTCTGGAGATTCGTAATTTTTGGAAGCTTGGCAACCCCTTTCCATGAAAGAGTTTCTCGCCAGTCACTGCTTAGGGATACATCAAGAGGAAACAAAACATAGAGATAGAACGTGAAACTACTTTATTGTGTCAAGTTTCAAGAAGCTAGCACAAACCGTGTTGGATTTAGAGTTCCAAATACACCTATCATTATAGGAGAAAACAGAGTGAAACCTAAAAATTCAAACTGTTACTGCAAATGAACGCTTCAACATAGAATAACGAAATTTGGGGAACCAAGTCGCCTTAGTGTACTGATCATTACCTGAAAGTATCATCCAGTTTGGGTGAAAAAATATTTGCTGAGATTTCTGGAGATTCGTAATTTTTGGAAGCTTGGCAACACCTTTCCATGAAAGTGTTTCTCGCCAGTCACTGCTTAGGGCTACATCAAGAGGAAACAAAACATAGAGATAGAACGTGAAACTCCTTTATTGTGTCAAGTTTCAAGAAGCTAGCACAAACCGTGTTGGATTTAGAGTTCCAAATACACCTATCAATATAGGAGAAAACAGAGTGAAACCTAAATATTCAAACTGTTACTGCAAATGAACGCTTCAACATAGAATAACGAAATTTGGGGAACCAAGTCGCCTTAGTGTACTGATCATTACCTGAAAGTATCATCCAGTTTGGGTGAAAAAATATTTGCTGAGATTTCTGGAGATTCGTAATTTTTGGAAGCTTGGCAACACCTTTCCATGAAAGTGTTTCTCGCCAGTCACTGCTTAGGGCTACATCAAGAGGAAACAAAACATAGAGAGAGAACGTGAAACTCCTTCATTGTGTCAAGTTTCAAGAAGCTAGCACAAACCTTGTTGGATTTAGAGTTCCAAATATATCTATCAATATAGGAGAAAACAGAGTGAAACCTAAAAATTCAAAATGTTACTGGAAATGATCGCTTCAACATAGAAGAACGAAACTTGGGGAACCAAGTCGCCTTAGTGTATTGATCATTACCTGAAAGTATCATCCAGTTTGGGTGAAAAAATATTTGCTGAGATTTCTGGAGATTCGTAATTTTTGGAAGCTTGGCAACCCCTTTCCATGAAAGTGTTTCTCGCCAGTCACTGCTTAGGGATACATCAAGAGGAAACAAAACATAGAGATAGAACTTGAAACTACTTTATTGTGTCAAGTTTCAAGAAGCTAGCACAAACCGTGTTGGATTTAGAGTTCCAAATACATCTATCAATATAGGAGAAAACAGAGTGAAACCTAAAAATTCAAACTGTTACTGGAAATGAACGCTTCATCATAGAAGAACGAAATTTGGGGAACCAAGTCGCCTTAGTGTACTGATCATTACCTGAAAGTATCATCCAGTTTGGGTGAAAAAATATTTGCTGAGATTTCTGGAGGTTCGTAATTTTTGGAAGCTTGGCAACACCTTTCCATGAAAGTGTTTTTCGCCAGTCACTGCTTAGGGCTACATCAAGAGGAAACAAAACATAGAGATAGAACTTGAAACTCCTTTATTGTGTCAAGTTTCAAGAAGCTAGCACAAACCGTGTTGGATTTAGAGTTCCAAATACACCTATCAATATAGGAGAAAACAGAGTGAAACCTAAAAATTCAAACTGTTACTGGAAATGAACGCTTCAACATAGAAGAACGAAACTTGGGGAACCAAGTCGCCTTAGTGTATTGATCATTACCTGAAAGTATCATCCAGTTTGGGTGAAAAAATATTTGCTGAGATTTCTGGAGGTTCGTAATTTTTGGAAGCTTGGCAACACCTTTCCATGAAAGTGTTTTTCGCCAGTCACTGCTTAGGGCTACATCAAGAGGAAACAAAACATAGAGATAGAACTTGAAACTCCTTTATTGTGTCAAGTTTCAAGAAGCTAGCACAAACCGTGTTGGATTTAGAGTTCCAAATACACCTATCAATATAGGAGAAAACAGAGTGAAACCTAAAAATTCAAACTGTTACTGGAAATGAACGCTTCAACATAGAAAAACGAAATTTGGGGAACCAAGTCGCCTTAGTGTACTGATCATTACCTGAAAGTATCATCCAGTTTGGGTGAAAAAATATTTGCTGAGATTTCTGGAGATTCGTAATTTTTGGAAGCTTGGCAACCCCTTTCCATGAAAGTGTTTCTCGCCAGTCACTGCTTAGGGCTACATCAAGAGGAAACAAAACATACAGATAGAACGTGAAACTCCTTTATTGTCAAGTTTCAAGAAGCTAGCACAAACCGTGTTGGATTTAGGGTTCCAAATACATGTATCAATATAGGAGAAAACAGAGTGAAACCTAAAAATTCAAACTGTTACTGCAAATGAACGCTTCAACATAGAATAACGAAATTTGGGGAACCAAGTCGCCTTAGTGTACTGATCATTACCTGAAAGTATCATCCAGTTTCGGTGAAAAAATATTTGCTGTGATTTCTGGAGATTCGTAATTTTTGGAAGCTTGGCAAACCCTTTCCATGAAAGTGTTTCTCGCCAGTCACTGCTTAGGGCTACATCAAGAGGAAAAAAAACATAGAGATAGAACGTGAAACTCCTTTATTGTGTCAAGTTTCAAGAAGCTAGCACAAACCGTGTTGGATTTAGAGTTCCAAATACACCTATCAATATAGGAGAAAACAGAGTGAAACCTAAAAATTCAAACTGTTACTGCAAATGAACGCTTCAACATAGAAGAACGAAATTTGGGGAACCAAGTCGCCTTAGTGTACTGATCATTACCTGAAAGTATCATCCAGTTTGGGTGAAAAAATATTTGCTGAGATTTCTGGAGATTCGTAATTTTTGGAAGCTTGGCTACACCTTTCCATGAAAGTGTTTCTCGCCAGTCACTGCTTAGGGCTATATCAAGAGGAAATAAAACATAGAGATAGAATGTGAAACTACTTTATTGTGTCAACTTTCAAGAAGCTAGCACAAACCGTGTTGGATTTAGAGTTCAAATACATCTATCAATATAGGAGAAAATAGAGTGAAACATAAAAATTCAAAATGTTACTGGAAATGAACGCTTCAACATAGAAGAACGAAACTTGGGGAACCAAGTCGCCTTAGTTTACTGATCATTACCTGAAAGTATCATCCAGTTTGGGTGAAAAAATATTTGCTGAGATTTCTGGAGATTCGTAATTTTTGGAAGCTTGGCAACACCTTTCCATGAAAGTGTTTCTCGCCAGTCACTGCTTAGGGCTACATCAAGAGGAAACAAAACATAGAGATAGAACTTGAAACTACTTTATTGTGTCAAGTTTCAAGAAGCTAGCACAAACCGTGTTGGATTTAGAGTTCCAAAAACACCTATCAATATAGGAGAAAACAGAGTGAAACCTAAAAATTCAAACTGTTACTGGAAATGAACGCTTCAACATAGAAAAACGAAATTTGGGGAACCAAGTCGCATTAGTGTACTGATCATTACCTGAAAGTATCATCCAGTTTGGGTGAAAAAATATTTGCTGAGATTTCTGGAGATTCGTAATTTTTGGAAGCTTGGCAACCCCTTTCCATGAAAGTGTTTCTCGCCAGTCACTGCTTAGGGCTACATCAAGAGGAAACAAAACATACAGATAGAACGTGAAACTCCTTTATTGTGTCAAGTTTCAAGAAGCTAGCACAAACCGTGTTGGATTTAGGGTTCCAAATACATGTATCAATATAGGAGAAAACAGAGTGAAACCTAAAAATTCAAACTGTTACTGCAAATGAACGCTTCAACATAGAATAACGAAATTTGGGGAACCAACTCGCCTTAGTGTACTGATCATTACCTGAAAGTATCATCCAGTTTCGGTGAAAAAATATTTGCTGTGATTTCTGGAGATTCGTAATTTTTGGAAGCTTGGCAACGCCTTTCCATGAAAGTGTTTCTCGCCAGTCACTGCTTAGGGCTACATCAAGAGGAAAAAAAACATAGAGATAGAACGTGAAACTCCTTTATTGTGTCAAGTTTCAAGAAGCTAGCACAAACCGTGTTGGATTTAGAGTTCCAAATACACCTATCAATATAGGAGAAAACAGAGTGAAACCTAAAAATTCAAACTGTTACTGCAAATGAACGCTTCAACATAGAAGAACGAAATTTGGGGAACCAAGTCGCCTTAGTGTACTGATCATTACCTGAAAGTATCATCCAGTTTGGGTGAAAAAATATTTGCTGAGATTTCTGGAGATTCGTAATTTTTGGAAGCTTGGCAACACCTTTCCATGAAAGTGTTTCTCGCCAGTCACTGCTTAGGGCTATATCAAGAGGAAATAAAACATAGAGATAGAATGTGAAACTACTTTATTGTGTCAAGTTTCAAGAAGCTAGCACAAACCGTGTTGGATTTAGAGTTCAAATACATCTATCAATATAGGAGAAAATAGAGTGAAACATAAAAATTCAAAATGTTACTGGAAATGAACGCTTCAACATAGAAGAACGAAACTTGGGGAACCAAGTCGCCTTAGTTTACTGATCATTACCTGAAAGTATCATCCAGTTTGGGTGAAAAAATATTTGCTGAGATTTCTGGAGATTCGTAATTTTTGGAAGCTTGGCAACACCTTTCCATGAAAGTGTTTCTCGCCAGTCACTGCTTAGGGCTACATCAAGAGGAAACAAAACATAGAGATAGAACTTGAAACTACTTTATTGTGTCAAGTTTCAAGAAGCTAGCACAAACCGTGTTGGATTTAGAGTTCCAAATACATCTATCAATATAGGAGAAAACAGAGTGAAACCTAAAAATTCAAACTGTTACTGGAAATGAACGCTTCAACATAGAAGAACGAAATTTGGGGAACCAAGTCGCCTTAGTGTACTGATCATTACCTGAAAGTATCATCCAGTTTGGGTGAAAAAATATTTGCTGAGATTTCTGGAGATTCGTAATTTTTGGAAGCTTGGCAACCCCTTTCCATGAAAGTGTTTCTCGCCAGTCACTGCTTAGGGCTACATCAAGAGGAAACAAAACATAGAGATAGAACGTGAAACTCCTTTATTGTGTCAAGTATCAAGAAGCTAGCACAAACCGTGTTGGATTTAGAGTTCCAAATACACCTATCAATATAGGAGAAAACAGAGTGAAACCTAAAAATTCAAACTGTTACTGGAAATGAACGCTTCAACATAGAAAAACGAAATTTGGGGAACCAAGTCGCCTTAGTGTACTGATCATTACCTGAAAGTATCATCCAGTTTGGGTGAAAAAATATTTGCTGAGATTTCTGGAGATTCGTAATTTTTGGAAGCTTGGCAACCCCTTTCCATGAAAGTGTTTCTCGCCAGTCACTGCTTAGGGCTACATCAAGAGGAAACAAAACATAGAGATAGAACGTGAAACTACTTTATTGTGTCAAGTTTCAAGAAGCTAGCACAAACCGTGTTGGATTTAGAGTTCCAAATACATGTATCAATATAGGAGAAAACAGAGTGAAACCTAAAAATTCAAACTGTTTCTGGAAATGAACGCTTCAACATAGAAGAGCGAAATTTGGGGCACCAAGTCGCCTTAGTGTACTGATCATTACCTGAAAGTATCATCCAGTTTCGGTGAAAAAATATTTGCTGAGATTTCTGGAGATTCGTAATTTTTGGAAGCTTGGCAACCCCTTTCCATGAAAGTGTTTCTCGCCAGTCACTGCTTAGGGCTACATCAAGAGGAAACAAAACATAGAGATAGAACGTGAAACTACTTTATTGTGTCAAGTTTCAAGAAGCTAGCACAAACCGTGTTGGGTTTAGAGTTCCAAATACATCTATCAATATAGGAGAAAACAGAGTGAAACCTAAAAATTCAAACTGTTACTGGAAATGAACGCTTCAACATAGAAGAACGAAATTTGTGGAACCAAGTCGCCTTAGTGTACTGATCATTACCTGAAAGTATCATCCAGTTTGGGTAAAAAATGTTTGCTGAGATTTCTGGAGATTCGTAATTTTTGGAAGCTTGGCAACACCTTTCCATGAAAGTGTTTCTCGCCAGTCACTGCTTAGGGCTACATCAAGAGGAAACAAAACATAGAGAGAGAACGTGAAACTCCTTCATTGTGTCAAGTTTCAAGAAGCTAGCACAAACCTTGTTGGATTTAGAGTTCCAAATATATCTATCAATATAGGAGAAAACCGAGTGAAACCTAAAAATTCAAAATGTTACTGGAAATGATCGCTTCAACATAGAAGAACGAAATTTGGGGAACCAAGTCGCCTTAGTGTATTGATCATTACCTGAAAGTATCATCCAGTTTGGGTGAAAAAATATTTGCTGAGATTTCTGGAGATTCGTAATTTTTGGAAGCTTAGCAACCCCTTTCCATGAAAGTGTTTCTCGCCAGTCACTGCTTAGGGATACATCAAGAGGAAACAAAACATAGAGATAGAACGTGAAACTCCTTTATTGTGTCAAGTTTCAAGAAGCTAGCACAAACCGTGTTGGATTTAGAGTTCCAAATACACCTATCAATATAGGAGAAAACAGAGTGAAACCTAAAAATTCAAACTGTTACTGCAAATGAACGCTTCAACATAGAAGAACGAAATTTGGGGAACCAAGTCGCCTTAGTGTACTGATCATTACCTGAAAGTATCATCCAGTTTGGGTGAAAAAATATTTGCTGAGATTTCTGGAGATTCGTAATTTTTGGAAGCTTGGCAACACCTTTCCATGAAAGTGTTTCTCGCCAGTCACTGCTTAGGGCTATAGCAAGAGGAAACAAAACATAGAGATAGAATGTGAAACTACTTTATTGTGTCAAGTTTCAAGAAGCTAGCACAAACCGTGTTGGATTTAGAGTTCAAATACATCTATCAATATAGGAGAAAATAGAGTGAAACATAAAAATTCAAAATGTTACTGGAAATGAACGCTTCAACATAGAAGAACGAAACGTGGGGAACCAAGTCGCCTTAGTTTACTGATCATTACCTGAAAGTATCATCCAGTTTGGGTGAAAAAATATTTGCTGAGATTTCTGGAGGTTCGTAATTTTTGGAAGCTTGGCAACACCTTTCCATGAAAGTGTTTTTCGCCAGTCACTGCTTAGGGCTACATCAAGAGGAAACAAAACATAGAGATAGAACTTGAAACTCCTTTATTGTGTCAAGTTTCAAGAAGCTAGCACAAACCGTGTTGGATTTAGAGTTCCAAATACACCTATCAATATAGGAGAAAACAGAGTGAAACCTAAAAATTCAAACTGTTACTGGAAATGAACGCTTCAACATAGAAAAACGAAATTTGGGGAACCAAGTCGCCTTAGTGTACTGATCATTACCTGAAAGTATCATCCAGTTTGGGTGAAAAAATATTTGCTGAGATTTCTGGAGATTCGTAATTTTTGGAAGCTTGGCAACCCCTTTCCATGAAAGTGTTTCTCGCCAGTCACTGCTTAGGGCTACATCAAGAGGAAACAAAACATAGAGATAGAACGTGAAACTCCTTTATTGTGTCAAGTTTCAAGAAGCTAGCACAAACCGTGTTGGATTTAGGGTTCCAAATACATGTATCAATATAGGAGAAAACAGAGTGAAACCTAAAAATTCAAACTGTTACTGCAAATGAACGCTTCAACATAGAATAACGAAATTCGGGGAACCAAGTCGCCTTAGTGTACTGATCATTACCTGAAAGTATCATCCAGTTTCGGTGAAAAAATATTTGCTGTGATTTCTGGAGATTCGTAATTTTTGGAAGCTTGGCAACGCCTTTCCATGAAAGTGTTTCTCGCCAGTCACTGCTTAGGGCTACATCAAGAGGAAAAAAAACATAGAGATAGAACGTGAAACTCCTTTATTGTGTCAAGTTTCAAGAAGCTAGCACAAACCGTGTTGGATTTAGAGTTCCAAATACACCTATCAATATAGGAGAAAACAGAGTGAAACCTAAAAATTCAAACTGTTACTGCAAATGAACGCTTCAACATAGAAGAACGAAATTTGGGGAACCAAGTCGCCTTAGTGTACTGATCATTACCTGAAAGTATCATCCAGTTTCGGTGAAAAAATATTTGCTGTGATTTCTGGAGATTCGTAATTTTTGGAAGCTTGGCAACCCCTTTCCATGAAAGTGTTTCTCGCCAGTCACTGCTTAGGGCTACATCAAGAGGAAAAAAAACATAGAGATAGAACGTGAAACTCCTTTATTGTGTCAAGTTTCAAGAAGCTAGCACAAACCGTGTTGGATATAGAGTTCCAAATACACCTATCAATATAGGAGAAAACAGAGTGAAACCTAAAAATTCAAACTGTTACTGCAAATGAACGCTTCAACATAGAAGAACGAAATTTGGGGAACCAAGTCGCCTTAGTGTACTGATCATTACCTGAAAGTATCATCCAGTTTGGGTGAAAAAATATTTGCTGAGATTTCTGGAGATTCGTAATTTTTGGAAGCTTGGCAACCCCTTTCCATGAAAGTGTTTCTCGCCAGTCACTGCTTAGGGCTACATCAAGAGGAAACAAAACATAGAGATAGAACGTGAAACTACTTTATTGTGTCAAGTTTCAAGAAGCTAGCACAAACCGTGTTGGATTTAGAGTTCCAAATACATGTATCAATATAGGAGAAAACAGAGTGAAACCTAAAAATTCAAACTGTTACTGAAAATGAACGCTTTAACATAGAAGAGCGAAATTTGGGGCACCAAGTCGCCTTAGTGTACTGATCATTACCTGAAAGTATCATCCAGTTTGGGTGAAAAAATATTTGCTGAGATTTCTGGAGATTCGTAATTTTTGGAAGCTTGGCAAAACCTTTCCATGAAAGTGTTTCTCGCCAGTCACTGCTTAGGGCTACATGAAGAGGAAACAAAACATAGAGAGAGAACGTGAAACTCCTTCATTGTGTCAAGTTTCAAGAAGCTAGCACAAACCTTGTAGGATTTAGAGTTCCAAATATATCTATCAATATAGGAGAAAACAGAGTGAAACCTAAAAATTCAAAATGTTACTGGAAATGATCGCTTCAACATAGAAGAACGAAACTTGGGGAACCATGTCGCCTTAGTGTATTGATCATTACCTGAAAGTATCATCCAGTTTGGGTGAAAAAATATTTGCTGAGATTTCTGGAGATTCGTAATTTTTGGAAGCTTGGCAACCCCTTTCCATGAAAGTGTTTCTCGCCAGTCACTGCTTAGGGATACATCAAGAGGAAACAAAACATAGAGATAGAACGTGAAACTACTTTATTGTGTCAAGTTTCAAGAAGCTAGCACAAACCGTGTTGGATTTAGAGTTCCAAATACACCTATCAATATAGGAGAAAACAGAGTGAAACCTAAAAATTCAAACTGTTACTGCAAATGAACGCTTCAACATAGAATAACGAAATTTGGGGAACCAAGTCGCCTTAGTGTACTGATCATTACCTGAAAGTATCATCCAGTTTGGGTGAAAAAATATTTGCTGAGATTTCTGGAGATTCGTAATTTTTGGAAGCTTGGCAACCCCTTTCCATGAAAGTGTTTCTCGCCAGTCACTGCTTAGGGCTACATCAAGAGGAAACAAAACATAGAGATAGTACGTGAAACTACTTTATTGTGTCAAGTTTCAAGAAGCTAGCACAAACCGTGTTGGATTTAGAGTTCCAAATACACCTATCAATATAGGAGAAAACAGAGTGAAACCTAAATATTCAAACTGTTACTGCAAATGAACGCTTCAACATAGAAGACGAAATTTGGGGAACCAAGTCGCCTTAGTGTACTGATCATTACCTGAAAGTATCATCCAGTTTGGGTGAAAAAATATTTGCTGAGATTTCTGGAGATTCGTAATTTTTGGAAGCTTGGCAACACCTTTCCATGAAAGTGTTTCTCGCCAGTCACTGCTTAGGGCTACATCAAGAGGAAACAAAACATAGAGAGAGAACGTGAAACTCCTTCATTGTGTCAAGTTTCAAGAAGCTAGCACAAACCTTGTTGGATTTAGAGTTCCAAATATATCTATCAATATAGGAGAAAACAGAGTGAAACCTAAAAATTCAAACTGTTACTGGAAATGAACGCTTCAACATAGAAGAACGAAATTATGTGAACCAAGTCGCCTTAGTGTACTGATCATTACCTGAAAGTATCATCCAGTTTGGGTGAAAAAATATTTGCTGAGATTTCTGGAGATTCGTAAATTTTTGAAGCTTGGCAACCCCTTTCCATGAAAGTGTTTCTCGCCAGTCACTGCTTAGGGATACATCAAGAGGAAACAAAACATAGAGATAGAACTTGAAACTACTTTATTGTGTCAAGTTTCAAGAAGCTAGCACAAACCGTGTTGGATTTAGAGTTCCAAATACATCTATCAATATAGGAGAAAACAGAGTGAAACCTAAAAATTCAAACTGTTACTGGAAATGAACGCTTCATCATAGAAGAACGAAATTTGGGGCACCAAGTCGCCTTAGTGTACTGATCATTACCTGAAAGTATCATCCAGTTTGGGTGAAAAAATATTTGCTGAGATTTCTGGAGGTTCGTAATTTTTGGAAGCTTGGCAACACCTTTCCATGAAAGTGTTTTTCGCCAGTCACTGCTTAGGGCTACATCAAGAGGAAACAAAACATAGAGATAGAACTTGAAACTCCTTTATTGTGTCAAGTTTCAAGAAGCTAGCACAAACCGTGTTGGATTTAGAGTTCCAAATACACCTATCAATATAGGAGAAAACAGAGTGAAACCTAAAAATTCAAACTGTTACTGGAAATGAACGCTTCAACATAGAAAAACGAAATTTGGGGAACCAAGTCGCCTTAGTGTACTGATCATTACCTGAAAGTATCATCCAGTTTGGGTGAAAAAATATTTGCTGAGATTTCTGGAGATTCGTAATTTTTGGAAGCTTGGCAACCCCTTTCCATGAAAGTGTTTCTCGCCAGTCACTGCTTAGGGCTACATCAAGAGGAAACAAAACATAGAGATAGAACGTGAAACTCCTTTATTGTGTCAAGTTTCAAGAAGCTAGCACAAACCGTGTTGGATTTAGGGTTCCAAATACATGTATCAATATAGGAGAAAACAGAGTGAAACCTAAAAATTCAAACTGTTACTGCAAATGAACGCTTCAACATAGAATAACGAAATTTGGGGAACCAAGTCGCCTTAGTGTACTGATCATTACCTGAAAGTATCATCCAGTTTCGGTGAAAAAATATTTGCTGTGATTTCTGGAGATTCGTAATTTTTGGAAGCTTGGCAACCCCTTTCCATGAAAGTGTTTCTCGCCAGTCACTGCTTAGGGCTACATCAAGAGGAAAAAAAACATAGAGATAGAACGTGAAACTCCTTTATTGTGTCAAGTTTCAAGAAGCTAGCACAAACCGTGTTGGATTTAGAGTTCCAAATACACCTATCAATATAGGAGAAAACAGAGTGAAACCTAAAAATTCAAACTGTTACTGCAAATGAACGCTTCAACATAGGATAACGAAATTTGGGGAACCAAGTCGCCTTAGTGTACTGATCATTACCTGAAAGTATCATCCAGTTTGGGTGAAAAAATATTTGCTGAGATTTCTGGAGATTCGTAATTTTTGGAAGCTTGGCAACACCTTTCCATGAAAGTGTTTCTCGCCAGTCACTGCTTAGGGCTATATCAAGAGGAAATAAAACATAGAGATAGAATGTGAAACTACTTTATTGTGTCAAGTTTCAAGAAGCTAGCACAAACCGTGTTGGATTTAGAGTTCAAATACATCTATCAATATAGGAGAAAATAGAGTGAAACATAAAAATTCAAAATGTTACTGGAAATGAACGCTTCAACATAGAAGAACGAAACTTGGGGAACCAAGTCGCCTTAGTTTACTGATCATTACCTGAAAGTATCATCCAGTTTGGGTGAAAAAATATTTGCTGAGATTTCTGGAGATTCGTAATTTTTGGAAGCTTGGCAACACCTTTCCATGAAAGTGTTTCTCGCCAGTCACTGCTTAGGGCTACATCAAGAGGAAACAAAACATAGAGATAGAACTTGAAACTACTTTATTGTGTCAAGTTTCAAGAAGCTAGCACAAACCGTGTTGGATTTAGAGTTCCAAATACATCTATCAATATAGGAGAAAACAGAGTGAAACCTAAAAATTCAAACTGTTACTGGAAATGAACGCTTCAACATAGAAGAACGAAATTTGGGGAACCAAGTCGCCTTAGTGTACTGATCATTACCTGAAAGTATCATCCAGTTTGGGTGAAAAAATATTTGCTGAGATTTCTGGAGATTCGTAATTTTTGGAAGCTTGGCAACCCCTTTCCATGAAAGTGTTTCTCGCCAGTCACTGCTTAGGGCTACATCAAGAGGAAACAAAACATAGAGATAGAACGTGAAACTCCTTTATTGTGTCAAGTATCAAGAAGCTAGCACAAACCGTGTTGGATTTAGAGTTCCAAATACACCTATCAATATAGGAGAAAACAGAGTGAAACCTAAAAATTCAAACTGTTACTGGAAATGAACGCTTCAACATAGAAAAACGAAATTTGGGGAACCAAGTCGCCTTAGTGTACTGATCATTACCTGAAAGTATCATCCAGTTTGGGTGAAAAAATATTTGCTGAGATTTCTGGAGATTCGTAATTTTTGGAAGCTTGGCAACCCCTTTCCATGAAAGTGTTTCTCGCCAGTCACTGCTTAGGGCTACATCAAGAGGAAACAAAACATAGAGATAGAACGTGAAACTACTTTATTGTGTCAAGTTTCAAGAAGCTAGCACAAACCGTGTTGGATTTAGAGTTCCAAATACATGTATCAATATAGGAGAAAACAGAGTGAAACCTAAAAATTCAAACTGTTTCTGGAAATGAACGCTTCAACATAGAAGAACGAAACGTGGGGAACCAAGTCGCCTTAGTTTACTGATCATTACCTGAAAGTATCATCCAGTTTGGGTGAAAAAATATTTGCTGAGATTTCTGGAGATTCGTAATTTTTGGAAGCTTGGCAACACCTTTCCATGAAAGTGTTTCTCGCCAGTCACTGCTTAGGGCTATAGCAAGAGGAAACAAAACATAGAGATAGAATGTGAAACTACTTTATTGTGTCAAGTTTCAAGAAGCTAGCACAAACCGTGTTGGATTTAGAGTTCAAATACATCTATCAATATAGGAGAAAATAGAGTGAAACATAAAAATTCAAAATGTTACTGGAAATGAACGCTTCAACATAGAAGAACGAAACGTGGGGAACCAAGTCGCCTTAGTTTACTGATCATTACCTGAAAGTATCATCCAGTTTGGGTGAAAAAATATTTGCTGAGATTTCTGGAGGTTCGTAATTTTTGGAAGCTTGGCAACACCTTTCCATGAAAGTGTTTTTCGCCAGTCACTGCTTAGGGCTACATCAAGAGGAAACAAAACATAGAGATAGAACTTGAAACTCCTTTATTGTGTCAAGTTTCAAGAAGCTAGCACAAACCGTGTTGGATTTAGAGTTCCAAATACACCTATCAATATAGGAGAAAACAGAGTGAAACCTAAAAATTCAAACTGTTACTGGAAATGAACGCTTCAACATAGAAAAACGAAATTTGGGGAACCAAGTCGCCTTAGTGTACTGATCATTACCTGAAAGTATCATCCAGTTTGGGTGAAAAAATATTTGCTGAGATTTCTGGAGATTCGTAATTTTTGGAAGCTTGGCAACCCCTTTCCATGAAAGTGTTTCTCGCCAGTCACTGCTTAGGGCTACATCAAGAGGAAACAAAACATAGAGATAGAACGTGAAACTACTTTATTGTGTCAAGTTTCAAGAAGCTAGCACAAACCGTGTTGGATTTAGAGTTCCAAATACATGTATCAATATAGGAGAAAACAGAGTGAAACCTAAAAATTCAAACTGTTTCTGGAAATGAACGCTTCAACATAGAAGAACGAAACGTGGGGAACCAAGTCGCCTTAGTTTACTGATCATTACCTGAAAGTATCATCCAGTTTGGGTGAAAAAATATTTGCTGAGATTTCTGGAGATTCGTAATTTTTGGAAGCTTGGCAACACCTTTCCATGAAAGTGTTTCTCGCCAGTCACTGCTTAGGGCTATAGCAAGAGGAAACAAAACATAGAGATAGAATGTGAAACTACTTTATTGTGTCAAGTTTCAAGAAGCTAGCACAAACCGTGTTGGATTTAGAGTTCAAATACATCTATCAATATAGGAGAAAATAGAGTGAAACATAAAAATTCAAAATGTTACTGGAAATGAACGCTTCAACATAGAAGAACGAAACGTGGGGAACCAAGTCGCCTTAGTTTACTGATCATTACCTGAAAGTATCATCCAGTTTGGGTGAAAAAATATTTGCTGAGATTTCTGGAGGTTCGTAATTTTTGGAAGCTTGGCAACACCTTTCCATGAAAGTGTTTTTCGCCAGTCACTGCTTAGGGCTACATCAAGAGGAAACAAAACATAGAGATAGAACTTGAAACTCCTTTATTGTGTCAAGTTTCAAGAAGCTAGCACAAACCGTGTTGGATTTAGAGTTCCAAATACACCTATCAATATAGGAGAAAACAGAGTGAAACCTAAAAATTCAAACTGTTACTGGAAATGAACGCTTCAACATAGAAAAACGAAATTTGGGGAACCAAGTCGCCTTAGTGTACTGATCATTACCTGAAAGTATCATCCAGTTTGGGTGAAAAAATATTTGCTGAGATTTCTGGAGATTCGTAATTTTTGGAAGCTTGGCAACCCCTTTCCATGAAAGTGTTTCTCGCCAGTCACTGCTTAGGGCTACATCAAGAGGAAACAAAACATACAGATAGAACGTGAAACTCCTTTATTGTGTCAAGTTTCAAGAAGCTAGCACAAACCGTGTTGGATTTAGGGTTCCAAATACATGTATCAATATAGGAGAAAACAGAGTGAAACCTAAAAATTCAAACTGTTACTGCAAATGAACGCTTCAACATAGAATAACGAAATTTGGGGAACCAAGTCGCCTTAGTGTACTGATCATTACCTGAAAGTATCATCCAGTTTCGGTGAAAAAATATTTGCTGTGATTTCTGGAGATTCGTAATTTTTGGAAGCTTGGCAAACCCTTTCCATGAAAGTGTTTCTCGCCAGTCACTGCTTAGGGCTACATCAAGAGGAAAAAAAACATAGAGATAGAACGTGAAACTCCTTTATTGTGTCAAGTTTCAAGAAGCTAGCACAAACCGTGTTGGATTTAGAGTTCCAAATACACCTATCAATATAGGAGAAAACAGAGTGAAACCTAAAAATTCAAACTGTTACTGCAAATGAACGCTTCAACATAGAAGAACGAAATTTGGGGAACCAAGTCGCCTTAGTGTACTGATCATTACCTGAAAGTATCATCCAGTTTGGGTGAAAAAATATTTGCTGAGATTTCTGGAGATTCGTAATTTTTGGAAGCTTGGCAACACCTTTCCATGAAAGTGTTTCTCGCCAGTCACTGCTTAGGGCTATATCAAGAGGAAATAAAACATAGAGATAGAATGTGAAACTACTTTATTGTGTCAACTTTCAAGAAGCTAGCACAAACCGTGTTGGATTTAGAGTTCAAATACATCTATCAATATAGGAGAAAATAGAGTGAAACATAAAAATTCAAAATGTTACTGGAAATGAACGCTTCAACATAGAAGAACGAAACTTGGGGAACCAAGTCGCCTTAGTTTACTGATCATTACCTGAAAGTATCATCCAGTTTGGGTGAAAAAATATTTGCTGAGATTTCTGGAGATTCGTAATTTTTGGAAGCTTGGCAACACCTTTCCATGAAAGTGTTTCTCGCCAGTCACTGCTTAGGGCTACATCAAGAGGAAACAAAACATAGAGATAGAACTTGAAACTACTTTATTGTGTCAAGTTTCAAGAAGCTAGCACAAACCGTGTTGGATTTAGAGTTCCAAAAACACCTATCAATATAGGAGAAAACAGAGTGAAACCTAAAAATTCAAACTGTTACTGGAAATGAACGCTTCAACATAGAAAAACGAAATTTGGGGAACCAAGTCGCATTAGTGTACTGATCATTACCTGAAAGTATCATCCAGTTTGGGTGAAAAAATATTTGCTGAGATTTCTGGAGATTCGTAATTTTTGGAAGCTTGGCAACCCCTTTCCATGAAAGTGTTTCTCGCCAGTCACTGCTTAGGGCTACATCAAGAGGAAACAAAACATACAGATAGAACGTGAAACTCCTTTATTGTGTCAAGTTTCAAGAAGCTAGCACAAACCGTGTTGGATTTAGGGTTCCAAATACATGTATCAATATAGGAGAAAACAGAGTGAAACCTAAAAATTCAAACTGTTACTGCAAATGAACGCTTCAACATAGAATAACGAAATTTGGGGAACCAACTCGCCTTAGTGTACTGATCATTACCTGAAAGTATCATCCAGTTTCGGTGAAAAAATATTTGCTGTGATTTCTGGAGATTCGTAATTTTTGGAAGCTTGGCAACGCCTTTCCATGAAAGTGTTTCTCGCCAGTCACTGCTTAGGGCTACATCAAGAGGAAAAAAAACATAGAGATAGAACGTGAAACTCCTTTATTGTGTCAAGTTTCAAGAAGCTAGCACAAACCGTGTTGGATTTAGAGTTCCAAATACACCTATCAATATAGGAGAAAACAGAGTGAAACCTAAAAATTCAAACTGTTACTGCAAATGAACGCTTCAACATAGAAGAACGAAATTTGGGGAACCAAGTCGCCTTAGTGTACTGATCATTACCTGAAAGTATCATCCAGTTTGGGTGAAAAAATATTTGCTGAGATTTCTGGAGATTCGTAATTTTTGGAAGCTTGGCAACACCTTTCCATGAAAGTGTTTCTCGCCAGTCACTGCTTAGGGCTATATCAAGAGGAAATAAAACATAGAGATAGAATGTGAAACTACTTTATTGTGTCAAGTTTCAAGAAGCTAGCACAAACCGTGTTGGATTTAGAGTTCAAATACATCTATCAATATAGGAGAAAATAGAGTGAAACATAAAAATTCAAAATGTTACTGGAAATGAACGCTTCAACATAGAAGAACGAAACTTGGGGAACCAAGTCGCCTTAGTTTACTGATCATTACCTGAAAGTATCATCCAGTTTGGGTGAAAAAATATTTGCTGAGATTTCTGGAGATTCGTAATTTTTGGAAGCTTGGCAACACCTTTCCATGAAAGTGTTTCTCGCCAGTCACTGCTTAGGGCTACATCAAGAGGAAACAAAACATAGAGATAGAACTTGAAACTACTTTATTGTGTCAAGTTTCAAGAAGCTAGCACAAACCGTGTTGGATTTAGAGTTCCAAATACATCTATCAATATAGGAGAAAACAGAGTGAAACCTAAAAATTCAAACTGTTACTGGAAATGAACGCTTCAACATAGAAGAACGAAATTTGGGGAACCAAGTCGCCTTAGTGTACTGATCATTACCTGAAAGTATCATCCAGTTTGGGTGAAAAAATATTTGCTGAGATTTCTGGAGATTCGTAATTTTTGGAAGCTTGGCAACCCCTTTCCATGAAAGTGTTTCTCGCCAGTCACTGCTTAGGGCTACATCAAGAGGAAACAAAACATAGAGATAGAACGTGAAACTCCTTTATTGTGTCAAGTATCAAGAAGCTAGCACAAACCGTGTTGGATTTAGAGTTCCAAATACACCTATCAATATAGGAGAAAACAGAGTGAAACCTAAAAATTCAAACTGTTACTGGAAATGAACGCTTCAACATAGAAAAACGAAATTTGGGGAACCAAGTCGCCTTAGTGTACTGATCATTACCTGAAAGTATCATCCAGTTTGGGTGAAAAAATATTTGCTGAGATTTCTGGAGATTCGTAATTTTTGGAAGCTTGGCAACCCCTTTCCATGAAAGTGTTTCTCGCCAGTCACTGCTTAGGGCTACATCAAGAGGAAACAAAACATAGAGATAGAACGTGAAACTACTTTATTGTGTCAAGTTTCAAGAAGCTAGCACAAACCGTGTTGGATTTAGAGTTCCAAATACATGTATCAATATAGGAGAAAACAGAGTGAAACCTAAAAATTCAAACTGTTTCTGGAAATGAACGCTTCAACATAGAAGAGCGAAATTTGGGGCACCAAGTCGCCTTAGTGTACTGATCATTACCTGAAAGTATCATCCAGTTTCGGTGAAAAAATATTTGCTGAGATTTCTGGAGATTCGTAATTTTTGGAAGCTTGGCAACCCCTTTCCATGAAAGTGTTTCTCGCCAGTCACTGCTTAGGGCTACATCAAGAGGAAACAAAACATAGAGATAGAACGTGAAACTACTTTATTGTGTCAAGTTTCAAGAAGCTAGCACAAACCGTGTTGGGTTTAGAGTTCCAAATACATCTATCAATATAGGAGAAAACAGAGTGAAACCTAAAAATTCAAACTGTTACTGGAAATGAACGCTTCAACATAGAAGAACGAAATTTGTGGAACCAAGTCGCCTTAGTGTACTGATCATTACCTGAAAGTATCATCCAGTTTGGGTAAAAAATGTTTGCTGAGATTTCTGGAGATTCGTAATTTTTGGAAGCTTGGCAACACCTTTCCATGAAAGTGTTTCTCGCCAGTCACTGCTTAGGGCTACATCAAGAGGAAACAAAACATAGAGAGAGAACGTGAAACTCCTTCATTGTGTCAAGTTTCAAGAAGCTAGCACAAACCTTGTTGGATTTAGAGTTCCAAATATATCTATCAATATAGGAGAAAACCGAGTGAAACCTAAAAATTCAAAATGTTACTGGAAATGATCGCTTCAACATAGAAGAACGAAATTTGGGGAACCAAGTCGCCTTAGTGTATTGATCATTACCTGAAAGTATCATCCAGTTTGGGTGAAAAAATATTTGCTGAGATTTCTGGAGATTCGTAATTTTTGGAAGCTTAGCAACCCCTTTCCATGAAAGTGTTTCTCGCCAGTCACTGCTTAGGGATACATCAAGAGGAAACAAAACATAGAGATAGAACGTGAAACTCCTTTATTGTGTCAAGTTTCAAGAAGCTAGCACAAACCGTGTTGGATTTAGAGTTCCAAATACACCTATCAATATAGGAGAAAACAGAGTGAAACCTAAAAATTCAAACTGTTACTGCAAATGAACGCTTCAACATAGAAGAACGAAATTTGGGGAACCAAGTCGCCTTAGTGTACTGATCATTACCTGAAAGTATCATCCAGTTTGGGTGAAAAAATATTTGCTGAGATTTCTGGAGATTCGTAATTTTTGGAAGCTTGGCAACACCTTTCCATGAAAGTGTTTCTCGCCAGTCACTGCTTAGGGCTATAGCAAGAGGAAACAAAACATAGAGATAGAATGTGAAACTACTTTATTGTGTCAAGTTTCAAGAAGCTAGCACAAACCGTGTTGGATTTAGAGTTCAAATACATCTATCAATATAGGAGAAAATAGAGTGAAACATAAAAATTCAAAATGTTACTGGAAATGAACGCTTCAACATAGAAGAACGAAACGTGGGGAACCAAGTCGCCTTAGTTTACTGATCATTACCTGAAAGTATCATCCAGTTTGGGTGAAAAAATATTTGCTGAGATTTCTGGAGATTCGTAATTTTTGGAAGCTTGGCAACACCTTTCCATGAAAGTGTTTCTCGCCAGTCACTGCTTAGGGCTACATCAAGAGGAAACAAAACATAGAGATAGAACTTGAAACTACTTTATTGTGTCAAGTTTCAAGAAGCTAGCACAAACCGTGTTGGATTTAGAGTTCCAAATACATCTATCAATATAGGAGAAAACAGAGTGAAACCTAAAAATTCAAACTGTTACTGGAAATGAACGCTTCAACATAGAAGAACGAAATTTGGGGAACCAAGTCGCCTTAGTGTACTGATCATTACCTGAAAGTATCATCCAGTTTGGGTGAAAAAATATTTGCTGAGATTTCTGGAGATTCGTAATTTTTGGAAGCATGGCAACACCTTTCCATGAAAGTGTTTTTCGCCAGTCACTGCTTAGGGCTACATCAAGAGGAAACAAAACATAGAGATAGAACGTGAAACTCCTTTATTGTGTCAAGTTTCAAGAAGCTAGCACAAACCGTGTTGGATTTAGAGTTCCAAATACACCTATCAATATAGGAGAAAACAGAGTGAAACCTAAATATTCAAACTGTTACTGCAAATGAACGCTTCAACATAGAAGAACGAAATTTGGGGAACCAAGTCGCCTTAGTGTACTGATCATTACCTGAAAGTATCATCCAGTTTGGGTGAAAAAATATTTGCTGAGATTTCTGGAGATTCGTAATTTTTGGAAGCTTGGCAACACCTTTCCATGAAAGTGTTTCTCGCCAGTCACTGCTTAGGGCTACATCAAGAGGAAACAAAACATAGAGAGAGAACGTGAAACTCCTTCATTGTGTCAAGTTTCAAGGAGCTAGCACAAACCTTGTTGGATTTAGAGTTCCAAATATATCTATCAATATAGGAGAAAACAGAGTGAAACCTAAAAATTCAAACTGTTACTGGAAATGAACGCTTCAACATAGAATAACGAAATTATGGGAACCAAGTCGCCTTAGTGTACTGATCATTACCTGAAAGTATCATCCAGTTTGGGTGAAAAAATATTTGCTGAGATTTCTGGAGATTCGTAAATTTTTGAAGCTTGGCAACCCCTTTCCATGAAAGTGTTTCTCGCCAGTCACTGCTTAGGGCTACATCAAGAGGAAACAAAACATAGAGATAGAACGTGAAACTACTTTATTGTGTCAAGTTTCAAGAAGCTAGCACAAACCGTGTTGGATTTAGAGTTCCAAATACATGTATCAATATAGGAGAAAACAGAGTGAAACCTAAAAATTCAAACTGTTACTGGAAATGAACGCTTCAACATAGAAGAGCGAAATTTGGGGCATCAAGTCGCCTTAGTGTACTGATCATTACCTGAAAGTATCATCCAGTTTGGGTGAAAAAATATTTGCTGAGATTTCTGGAGATTCGTAATTTTTGGAAGCTTAGCAACCCCTTTCCATGAAAGTGTTTCTCGCCAGTCACTGCTTAGGGCTACATCAAGAGGAAACAAAACATAGAGAGAGAACGTGAAACTCCTTCATTGTGTCAAGTTTCAAGAAGCTAGCACAAACCTTGTTGGATTTAGAGTTCCAAATATATCTATCAATATAGGAGAAAACAGAGTGAAACCTAAAAATTCAAAATGTTACTGGAAATGATCGCTTCAACATAGAAGAACGAAACTTGGGGAACCAAGTTGCCTTAGTGTATTGATCATTACCTGAAAGTATCATCCAGTTTGGGTGAAAAAATATTTGCTGAGATTTCTGGAGATTCGTAATTTTTGGAAGCTTGGCAACCCCTTTCCATGAAAGTGTTTCTCGCCAGTCACTGCTTAGGGATACATCAAGAGGAAACAAAACATAGAGATAGAACGTGAAACTACTTTATTGTGTCAAGTTTCAAGAAGCTAGCACAAACCGTGTTGGATTTAGAGTTCCAAATACACCTATCAATATAGGAGAAAACAGAGTGAAACCTAAAAATTCAAACTGTTACTGCAAATGAACGCTTCAACATAGAAGAACGAAATTTGGGGAACCAAGTCGCCTTAGTGTACTGATCATTACCTGAAAGTATCATCCAGTTTGGGTGAAAATATATTTGCTGAGATTTCTGGAGATTCGTAATTTTTGGAAGCTTGGCAACCCCTTTCCATGAAAGTGTTTCTCGCCAGTCACTGCTTAGGGCTACATCAAGAGGAAACAAAACATAGAGATAGAACGTGAAACTCCTTTATTGTGTCAAGTTTCAAGAAGCTAGCACAAACCGTGTTGGATTTAGGGTTCCAAATACATGTATCAATATAGGAGAAAACAGAGTGAAACCTAAAAATTCAAACTGTTACTGCAAATGAACGCTTCAACATAGAATAACGAAATTTGGGGAACCAAGTCGCCTTAGTGTACTGATCATTACCTGAAAGTATCATCCAGTTTCGGTGAAAAAATATTTGCTGTGATTTCTGGAGATTCGTAATTTTTGGAAGCTTGGCAACCCCTTTCCATGAAAGTGTTTCTCGCCAGTCACTGCTTAGGGCTACATCAAGAGGAAAAAAAAACATAGAGATAGAACGTGAAACTCCTTTATTGTGTCAAGTTTCAAGAAGCTAGCACAAACCGTGTTGGATTTAGAGTTCCAAATACACCTATCAATATAGGAGAAAACAGAGTGAAACCTAAAAATTCAAACTGTTACTGCAAATGAACGCTTCAACATAGAAGAACGAAATTTGGGGAACCAAGTCGCCTTAGTGTACTGATCATTACCTGAAAGTATCATCCAGTTTGGGTGAAAAAATATTTGCTGAGATTTCTGGAGATTCGTAATTTTTGGAAGCTTGGCAACCCCTTTCCATGAAAGTGTTTCTCG
Organism: Spermophilus citellus; assembly: GCF_964194105.1. Classification (NCBI taxonomy): domain Eukaryota; kingdom Metazoa; phylum Chordata; class Mammalia; order Rodentia; family Sciuridae; genus Spermophilus; species Spermophilus citellus. Next base: position 649,884 of record NW_027673024.1, on the reverse strand, counting down.
CCAGTCACTGCTTAGGGCTATATCAAGAGGAAACAAAACATAGAGATAGAATGTGAAACTACTTTATTGTGTCAAGTTTCAAGAAGGTAGCACAAACCGTGTTGGATTTAGAGTTCAAATACATCTATCAATATAGGAGAAAATAGAGTGAAACATAAAAATTCAAAATGTTACTGGAAATGAACGCTTCAACATAGAAGAACGAAACTTGGGGAACCAAGTCGCCTTAGTTTACTGATCATTACCTGAAAGTATCATCCAGTTTGGGTGAAAAAATATTTGCTGAGATTTCTGGAGATTCGTAATTTTTGGAAGCTTGGCAACACCTTTCCATGAAAGTGTTTCTCGCCAGTCACTGCTTAGGGCTACATCAAGAGGAAACAAAACATAGAGATAGAACTTGAAACTACTTTATTGTGTCAAGTTTCAAGAAGCTAGCACAAACCGTGTTGGATTTAGAGTTCCAAATACATGTATCAATATAGGAGAAAACAGAGTGAAACCTAAAAATTCAAACTGTTACTGGAAATGAACGCTTCAACATAGAAGAGCGAAATTTGGGGCACCAAGTCGACTTAGTGTACTGATCATTACCAGAAAGTATCATCCAGGTTTGGGTGAAAAAATATTTGCTGAGATTTCTGGAGATTCGTAATTTTTGGAAGCTTGGCAACCCCTTTCCATGAAAGTGTTTCTCGCCAGTCACTGCTTAGGGCTACATCAAGAGGAAACAAAACATAGAGATAGAACGTGAAACTACTTTATTTTTGTCAAGTTTCAAGAAGCTAGCACAAACCGTGTTGGGTTTAGAGTTCCAAATACATCTATCAATATAGGAGAAAACAGAGTGAAACCTAAAAATTCAAACTGTTACTGGAAATGAACGCTTCAACATGGAAGAACGAAATTTGTGGAACCAAGTCGCCTTAGTGTACTGATCATTACCTGAAAGTATCATCCAGTTTGGGTGAAAAAATATTTGCTGAGATTTCTGGAGATTCGTAATTTTTGGAAGCTTGGCAACACCTTTCCATGAAAGTGTTTCTCGCCAGTCACTGCTTAGGGCTACATCAAGAGGAAACAAAACATAGAGAGAGAACGTGAAACTCCTTCATTGTGTCAAGTTTCAAGAAGCTAGCACAAACCTTGTTGGATTTAGAGTTCCAAATATATCTATCAATATAGGAGAAAACAGAGTGAAACCTAAAAATTCAAAATGTTACTGGAAATGATCGCTTCAACATAGAAGAACGAAATTTGGGGAACCAAGTCGCCTTAGTGTATTGATCATTACCTGAAAGTATCATCCAGTTTGGGTGAAAAAATATTTGCTGAGATTACTGGAGATTCGTAATTTTTGGAAGCTTAGCAACCCCTTTCCATGAAAGTGTTTCTCGCCAGTCACTGCTTAGGGATACATCAAGAGGAAACAAAACATAGAGATAGAACGTGAAACTACTTTATTGTGTCAAGTTTCAAGAAGCTAGCACAAACCGTGTTGGATTTAGAGTTCCAAATACACCTATCAATATAGGAGAAAACAGAGTGAAACATAAAAATTCAAACTGTTACTACAAATGAACGCTTCAACATAGAAGAACGAAATTTGGGGAACCAATTCGCCTTAGTGTACTGATCATTACCTGAAAGTATCATCCAGTTTGGGTGAAAAAATATTTGCTGAGATTTCTGGAGATTCGTAATTTTTGGAAGCTTGGCAACACCTTTAAATGAAAGTGTTTCTCGCCAGTCACTGCTTAGGGCTATATCAAGAGGAAACAAAACATAGAGATAGAACGTGAAACTTTTTTACTGTGTCAAGTTTCAAGAAGCTAGCACAAACCGTGTTGGATTTAGAGTTCAAATACATCTATCAATATAGGAGAAAATAGAGTGAAACATAAAAATTCAAAATGTTACTGGAAATGAACGCTTCAACATAGAAGAACGAAACTTGGGGAACCAAGTCGCCTTAGTTTACTGATCATTACCTGAAAGTATCATCCAGTTTGGGTGAAAAAATATTTGCTGAGATTTCTGGAGATTCGTAATTTTTGGAAGCTTGGCAACACCTTTCCATGAAAGTGTTTTTCGCCAGTCACTGCTTAGGGCTACATCAAGAGGAAACAAAACATAGAGATAGAACGTGAAACTCCTTTATTGTGTCAAGTTTCAAGAAGCTAGCACAAACCGAGTTGGATTTAGAGTTCCAAATACACCTATCAATATAGGCGAAAACAGAGTGAAACCTAAATATTCAAACTGTTACTGCAAATGAACGCTTCAACATAGAAGAACGAAATTTGGGGAACCAAGTCGCCTTAGTGTACTGATCATTACCTGAAAGTATCATCCAGTTTGGGTGAAAAAATATTTGCTGAGATTTCTGGAGATTCGTAATTTTTGGAAGCTTGGCAACACCTTTCCATGAAAGTGTTTCTCGCCAGTCACTGCTTAGGGATACATCAAGAGGAAACAAAACATAGAGAGAGAACGTGAAACTCCTTCATTGTGTCAAGTTTCAAGAAGCTAGCACAAACCTTGTTGGATTTAGAGTTCCAAATATATCTATCAATATAGGAGAAAACAGAGTGAAACCTAAAAATTCAAAATGTTACTGGAAATGATCGCTTCAACATAGAAGAACGAAATTTGGGGAACCAAGTCGCCTTAGTGTATTGATCATTACCTGAAAGTATCATCCAGTTTGGGTGAAAAAATATTTGCTGAGTTTTCTGGAGATTCGTAATTTTTGGAAGCTTAGCAACCCTTTTCCATGAAAGTGTTTCTCACCAGTCACTGCTTAGGGATACATCAAGAGGAAACAAAACATAGAGATAGAACGTGAAACTACTTTATTGTGTCAAGTTTCAGGAAGCTAGCACAAACCGTGTTGGATTTAGAGTTCCAAATACATGTATCAATATAGGAGAAAACAGAGTGAAACCTAAAAATTCAAACTGTTACTGGAAATGAACGCTTCAACATAGAAGAGCGAAATTTGGGGCACCAAGTCGCCTTAGTGTACTGATCATTACCTGAAAGTATCATCCAGTTTGGGTGAAAAAATATTTGCTGAGATTTCTGGAGATTCGTAATTTTTGGAAGCTTGGCAACACCTTTCCATGAAAGTGTTTCTCGCCAGTCACTGCTTAGGGCTACATCAAGAGGAAACAAAACATAGAGATAGAACTTGAAACTACTTTATTGTGTCAAGTTTCAAGAAGCTAGCACAAACCGTGTTGGATTTAGAGTTCCAAATACATCTATCAATATAGGAGAAAACAGAGTGAAACCTAAAAATTCAAACTGTTACTGGAAATGAACGCTTCAACATAGAAGAACGAAATTTGGGGAACCAAGTCGCCTTAGTGTACTGATCATTACCTGAAAGTATCATCCAGTTTGGGTGAAAAAATATTTGCTGAGATTTCTGGAGATTCGTAATTTTTGGAAGCTTGGCAACACCTTTCCATGAAAGTGTTTTTCGCCAGTCACTGCTTAGGGCTACATCAAGAGGAAACAAAACATAGAGATAGAACATGAAACTCCTTTATTGTGTCAAGTATCAAGAAGCTAGCACAAACCGTGTTGGATTTAGAGTTCCAAATACACCTATCAATATAGGAGAAAACAGAGTGAAACCTAAATATTCAAACTGTTACTGCAAATGAAAGCTTCAACATAGAAGAACGAAATTTGGGGAACCAAGTCGCCTTAGTGTACTGATCATTACCTGAAAGTATCATCCAGTTTGGGTGAAAAAATATTTGCTGAGATTTCTGGAGATTCGTAATTTTTGGAAGCTTGGCAACCCCTTTCCATGAAAGTGTTTCTCGCCAGTCACTGCTTAGGGCTACATCAAGAGGAAACAAAACATAGAGATAGAACGTGAAACTACTTTATTGTGTCAAGTTTCAAGAAGCTAGCACAAACCGTGTTGGATTTAGAGTTCCAAATACATGTATCAATATAGGAGAAAACAGAGTGAAACCTAAAAATTCAAACTGTTACTGGAAATGAACGCTTCAACATAGAAGAGCGAAATTTGGGGCACCAAGTCGCCTTAGTGTACTGATCATTACCTGAAAGTATCATCCAGTTTGGGTGAAAAAAATATTTGCTGAGATTTCTGGAGATTCGTAATTTTTGGAAGCTTGGCAACCCCTTTCCATGAAAGTGTTTCTCGCCAGTCACTGCTTAGGGCTACATCAAGAGGAAACAAAACATAGAGATAGAACGTGAAACTACTTTATTGTGTCAAGTTTCAAGAAGCTAGCACAAACCGTGTTGGGTTTAGAGTTCCAAATACATCTATCAATATAGGAGAAAACAGAGTGAAACCTAAAAATTCAAACTGTTACTGGAAATGAACGCTTCAACATGGAAGAACGAAATTTGTGGAACCAAGTCGCCTTAGTGTACTGATCATTACCTGAAAGTATCATCCAGTTTGGGTGAAAAAATATTTGCTGAGATTTCTGGAGATTCGTAATTTTTGGAAGCTTGGCAACACCTTTCCATGAAAGTGTTTCTCGCCAGTCACTGCTTAGGGCTACATCAAGAGGAAACAAAACATAGAGAGAGAACGTGAAACTCCTTCATTGTGTCAAGTTTCAAGAAGCTAGCACAAACCTTGTTGGATTTAGAGTTCCAAATATATCTATCAATATAGGAGAAAACAGAGTGAAACCTAAAAATTCAAAATGTTACTGGAAATGATCGCTTCAACATAGAAGAACGAAATTTGGGGAACCAAGTCGCCTTAGTGTATTGATCATTACCTGAAAGTATCATCCAGTTTGGGTGAAAAAATATTTGCTGAGATTTCTGGAGATTCGTAATTTTTGGAAGCTTAGCAACCCCTTTCCATGAAAGTGTTTCTCGCCAGTCACTGCTTAGGGATACATCAAGAGGAAACAAAACATAGAGATAGAACGTGAAACTCCTTTATTGTGTCAAGTTTCAAGAAGCTAGCACAAACTGTGTTGGATTTAGAGTTCCAAATACACCTATCAATATAGGAGAAAACAGAGTGAAACATAAAAATTCAAACTGTTACTACAAATGAACGCTTCAACATAGAAGAACGAAATTTGGGGAACCAATTCGCCTTAGTGTACTGATCATTACCTGAAAGTATCATCCAGTTTGGGTGAAAAAATATTTGCTGAGATTTCTGGAGATTCGTAATTTTTGGAAGCTTGGCAACACCTTTCCATGAAAGTGTTTCTCGCCAGTCACTGCTTAGGGCTATATCAAGAGGAAACAAAACATAGAGATAGAACGTGAAACTTCTTTACTGTGTCAAGTTTCAAGAAGCTAGCACAAACCGTGTTGGATTTAGAGTTCAAATACATCTATCAATATAGGAGAAAATAGAGTGAAACATAAAAATTCAAAATGTTACTGGAAATGAACGCTTCAACATAGAAGAACGAAACTTGGGGAACCAAGTCGCCTTAGTTTACTGATCATTACCTGAAAGTATCATCCAGTTTGGGTGAAAAAATATTTGCTGAGATTTCTGGAGATTCGTAATTTTTGGAAGCTTGGCAACACCTTTCCATGAAAGTGTTTTTCGCCAGTCACTGCTTAGGGCTACATCAAGAGGAAACAAAACATAGAGATAGAACGTGAAACTCCTTTATTGTGTCAAGTTTCAAGAAGCTAGCACAAACCGAGTTGGATTTAGAGTTCCAAATACACCTATCAATATAGGAGAAAACAGAGTGAAACCTAAATATTCAAACTGTTACTGCAAATGAACGCTTCAACATAGAAGAACGAAATTTGGGGAACCAAGTCGCCTTAGTGTACTGATCATTACCTGAAAGTATCATCCAGTTTGGGTGAAAAAATATTTGCTGAGATTTCTGGAGATTCGTAATTTTTGGAAGCTTGGCAACACCTTTCCATGAAAGTGTTTCTCGCCAGTCACTGCTTAGGGCTACATCAAGAGGAAACAAAACATAGAGAGAGAACGTGAAACTTCTTCATTGTGTCAAGTTTCAAGAAGCTAGCACAAACCTTGTTGGATTTAGAGTTCCAAATATATCTATCAATATAGGAGAAAACAGAGTGAAACCTAAAAATTCAAAATGTTACTGGAAATGATCGCTTCAACATAGAAGAACGAAATTTGGGGAACCAAGTCGCCTTAGTGTATTGATCATTACCTGAAAGTATCATCCAGTTTGGGTGAAAAAATATTTGCTGAGATTTCTGGAGATTCGTAATTTTTGGAAGCTTAGCAACCCTTTTCCATGAAAGTGTTTCTCGCCAGTCACTGCTTAGGGATACATCAAGAGGAAACAAAACATAGAGATAGAACGTGAAACTACTTTATTGTGTCAAGTTTCAAGAAGCTAGCACAAACCGTGTTGGATTTAGAGTTCCAAATACATGTATCAATATAGGAGAAAACAGAGTGAAACCTAAAAATTCAAACTGTTACTGGAAATGAACGCTTCAACATAGAAGAACGAAATTTGGGGAACCAATTCGCCTTAGTGTACTGATCATTACCTGAAAGTATCATCCAGTTTGGGTGAAAAAATATTTGCTGAGATTTCTGGAGATTCGTAATTTTTGGACGCTTGGCAACACCTTTCCATGAAAGTGTTTCTCGCCAGTCACTGCTTAGGGCTATATCAAGAGGAAACAAAACATAGAGATAGAATGTGAAACTACTTTATTGTGTCAAGTTTCAAGAAGCTAGCACAAACCGTGTTGGATTTAGAGTTCAAATACATCTATCAATATAGGAGAAAATAGAGTGAAACATAAAAATTCAAAATGTTACTGGAAATGAACGCTTCAACATAGAAGAACGAAACTTGGGGAACCAAGTCGCCTTAGTTTACTGATCATTACCTGAAAGTATCATCCAGTTTGGGTGAAAAAATATTTGCTGAGATTTCTGGAGATTCGTAATTTTTGGAAGCTTGGCAACACCTTTCCATGAAAGTGTTTCTCGCCAGTCACTGCTTAGGGCTACATCAAGAGGAAACAAAACATAGAGATAGAACGTGAAACTACTTTATTGTGTCAAGTTTCAAGAAGCTAGCACAAACCGTGTTGGGTTTAGAGTTCCAAATACATCTATCAATATAGGAGAAAACAGAGTGAAACCTAAAAATTCAAACTGTTACAGGAAATGAACGCTTCAACATAGAAGAACGAAACTTGGGGAACCAAGTCGCCTTAGTGTACTGATCATTACCTGAAAGTATCATCCAGTTTGGGTGAAAAAAATATTTGCTGAGATTTCTGGAGATTCGTAATTTTTGGAGCTTGGCAACACCTTTCCATGAAAGTGTTTCTCGCCAGTCACTGCTTAGGGCTACATCAAGAGGAAACAAAACATAGAGAGAGAACATGAAACTCCTTCATTGTGTCAAGTTTCAAGAAGCTAGCACAAACCTTGTTGGATTTAGAGTTCCAAATATATCTATCAATATAGGAGAAAACAGAGTGAAACCTAAAAATTCAAAATGTTACTGGAAATGATCGCTTCAACATAGAAGAACGAAACTTGGGGAACCAAGTCGCCTTAGTGTATTGATCATTACCTGAAAGTATCATCCAGTTTGGGTGAAAAAATATTTGCTGAGATTTCTGGAGATTCGTAAATTTTGGAAGCTTGGCAACCCCTTTCCATGAAAGTGTTTCTCGCCAGTCACTGCTTAGGGATACATCAAGAGGAAACAAAACATAGAGATAGAACGTGAAACTACTTTATTGTGTCAAGTTTCAAGAAGCTAGCACAAACCGTGTTGGATTTAGAGTTCCAAATACACCTATCAATATAGGAGAAAACAGAGTGAAACCGAAAAATTCAAACTGTTACTGCAAATGAACGCTTCAACATAGAAGAACGAAATTTGGGGAACCAAGTCGCCTTAGTGTACTGATCATTACCTGAAAGTATCATCCAGTTTGGGTGAAAAAATATTTGATGAGATTTCTGGAGATTCGTAATTTTTGGAAGCTTGGCAACACCTTTCCATGAAAGTGTTTCTCGCCAGTCACTGCTTAGGGCTACATCAAGAGGAAACAAAACATAGAGATAGAACTTGAAACTACTTTATTGTGTCCAGTTTCAAGAAGCTAGCACAAACCGTGTTGGATTTAGAGTTCCAAATACACCTATCAATATAGGAGAAAACAGAGTGAAACCTAAAAATTCAAACTGTTACTGGAAATGAACGCTTCAACATAGAAGAACGAAATTTGGGGAACCAAGTCGCCTTAGTGTACTGATCATTACCTGAAAATATCATCCAGTTTGGGTGAATAAATATTTGCTGAGATTTCTGGAGATTCGTAATTTTTGGAAGCTTGGCAACACCTTTCCATGAAAGTGTTTCTCGCCAGTCACTGCTTAGGGCTATATCAAGAGGAAACAAAACATAGAGATAGAATGTGAAACTACTTTATTGTGTCAAGTTTCAAGAAGCTAGCACAAACCGTGTTGGATTTAGAGTTCAAATACATCTATTAATATAGGAGAAAATAGAATGAAACATAAAAATTCAAAATGTTACTGGAAATGAACGCTTCAACATAGAAGAACGAAACTTGGGGAACCAAGTCGCCTTAGTTTACTGATCATTACCTGAAAGTATCATCCAGTTTGGGTGAAAAAGTATTTGCTGAGATTTCTGGAGATTCGTAATTTTTGGAAGCTTGGCAACACCTTTCCATGAAAGTGTTTCTCGCCAGTCACTGCTTAGGGCTACATCAAGAGGAAACAAAACATAGAGAGAGAACGTGAAACTCCTTCATTGTGTCAAGTTTCAAGAAGCTAGCACAAACCTTGTTGGATTTAGAGTTCCAAATATATCTATCAATATAGGAGAAAACAGAGTGAAACCTAAAAATTCAAAATGTTACTGGAAATGATCGCTTCAACATAGAAGAACGAAATTTGGGGAACCAAGTCGCCTTAGTGTATTGATCATTACCTGAAAGTATCATCCAGTTTGGGTGAAAAAATATTTGCTGAGATTTCTGGAGATTCGTAATTTTTGGAAGCTTAGCAACCCTTTTCCATGAAAGTGTTTCTCGCCAGTCACTGCTTAGGGATACATCAAGAGGAAACAAAACATAGAGATAGAACGTGAAACTACTTTATTGTGTCAAGTTTCAAGAAGCTAGCACAAACCGTGTTGGATTTAGAGTTCCAAATACATGTATCAATATAGGAGAAAACAGAGTGAAACCTAAAAATTCAAACTGTTACTGGAAATGAACGCTTCAACATAGAAGAACGAAATTTGGGGAACCAATTCGCCTTAGTGTACTGATCATTACCTGAAAGTATCATCCAGTTTGGGTGAAAAAATATTTGCTGAGATTTCTGGAGATTCGTAATTTTTGGACGCTTGGCAACACCTTTCCATGAAAGTGTTTCTCGCCAGTCACTGCTTAGGGCTATATCAAGAGGAAACAAAACATAGAGATAGAATGTGAAACTACTTTATTGTGTCAAGTTTCAAGAAGCTAGCACAAACCGTGTTGGATTTAGAGTTCAAATACATCTATCAATATAGGAGAAAATAGAGTGAAACATAAAAATTCAAAATGTTACTGGAAATGAACGCTTCAACATAGAAGAACGAAACTTGGGGAACCAAGTCGCCTTAGTTTACTGATCATTACCTGAAAGTATCATCCAGTTTGGGTGAAAAAATATTTGCTGAGATTTCTGGAGATTCGTAATTTTTGGAAGCTTGGCAACACCTTTCCATGAAAGTGTTTCTCGCCAGTCACTGCTTAGGGCTACATCAAGAGGAAACAAAACATAGAGATAGAACGTGAAACTACTTTATTGTGTCAAGTTTCAAGAAGCTAGCACAAACCGTGTTGGGTTTAGAGTTCCAAATACATCTATCAATATAGGAGAAAACAGAGTGAAACCTAAAAATTCAAACTGTTACAGGAAATGAACGCTTCAACATAGAAGAACGAAACTTGGGGAACCAAGTCGCCTTAGTGTACTGATCATTACCTGAAAGTATCATCCAGTTTGGGTGAAAAAATATTTGCTGAGATTTCTGGAGATTCGTAATTTTTGGAAGCTTGGCAACACCTTTCCATGAAAGTGTTTCTCGCCAGTCACTGCTTAGGGCTACATCAAGAGGAAACAAAACATAGAGAGAGAACGTGAAACTCCTTCATTGTGTCAAGTTTCAAGAAGCTAGCACAAACCTTGTTGGATTTAGAGTTCCAAATATATCTATCAATATAGGAGAAAACAGAGTAAAACCTAAAAATTCAAAATGTTACTGGAAATGATCGCTTCAACATAGAAGAACGAAACTTGGGGAACCAAGTCGCCTTAGTGTATTGATCATTACCTGAAAGTATCATCCAGTTTGGGTGAAAAAATATTTGCTGAGATTTCTGGAGATTCGTAAATTTTGGAAGCTTGGCAACCCCTTTCCATGAAAGTGTTTCTCGCCAGTCACTGCTTAGGGATACATCAAGAGGAAACAAAACATAGAGATAGAACGTGAAACTACTTTATTGTGTCAAGTTTCAAGAAGCTAGCACAAACCGTGTTGGATTTAGAGTTCCAAATACACCTATCAATATAGGAGAAAACAGAGTGAAACCTAAAAATTCAAACTGTTACTGCAAATGAACGCTTCAACATAGAAGAACGAAATTTGGGGAACCAAGTCGCCTTAGTGTACTGATCATTACCTCAAAGTATCATCCAGTTTGGGTGAAAAAATATTTGATGAGATTTCTGGAGATTCGTAATTTTTGGAAGCTTGGCAACACCTTTCCATGAAAGTGTTTCTCGCCAGTCACTGCTTAGGGCTACATCAAGAGGAAACAAAACATAGAGATAGAACTTGAAACTACTTTATTGTGTCCAGTTTCAAGAAGCTAGCACAAACCGTGTTGGATTTAGAGTTCCAAATACACCTATCAATATAGGAGAAAACAGAGTGAAACCTAAAAATTCAAACTGTTACTGGAAATGAACGCTTCAACATAGAAGAACGAAATTTGGGGAACCAAGTCGCCTTAGTGTACTGATCATTACCTGAAAATATCATCCAGTTTGGGTGAATAAATATTTGCTGAGATTTCTGGAGATTCGTAATTTTTGGAAGCTTGGCAACACCTTTCCATGAAAGTGTTTCTCGCCAGTCACTGCTTAGGGCTATATCAAGAGGAAACAAAACATAGAGATAGAATGTGAAACTACTTTATTGTGTCAAGTTTCAAGAAGCTAGCACAAACCGTGTTGGATTTAGAGTTCAAATACATCTATCAATATAGGAGAAAATAGAATGAAACATAAAAATTCAAAATGTTACTGGAAATGAACGCTTCAACATAGAAGAACGAAACTTGGGGAACCAAGTCGCCTTAGTTTACTGATCATTACCTGAAAGTATCATCCAGTTTGGGTGAAAAAGTATTTGCTGAGATTTCTGGAGATTCGTAATTTTTGGAAGCTTGGCAACACCTTTCCATGAAAGTGTTTCTCGCCAGTCACTGCTTAGGGCTACATAAAGAGGAAACAAAACATAGAGATAGAACTTGAAACTACTTTATTGTGTCAAGTTTCAAGAAGCTAGCACAAACCGTGTTGGATTTAGAGTTCCAAATACATCTATCAATATAGGAGAAAACAGAGTGAAACCTAAAAATTCAAACTGTTACTGGAAATGAACGCTTCAACATAGAAGAACGAAATTTGGGGAACCAAGTCGCCTTAGTGTAGTGATCATTACCTGAAAGTATCATCCAGTTTGGGTGAAAAAATATTTGCTGAGATTTCTGGAGATTCGTAATTTTTGGAAGCTTGGCAACACCTTTCCATGAAAGTGTTTTTCGCCAGTCACTGCTTAGGGCTACATCAAGAGGAAACAAAACATAGAGATAGAACGTGAAACTCCTTTATTGTGTCAAGTTTCAAGAAGCTAGCACAAACCGAGTTGGATTTAGAGTTCCAAATACACCTATCAATATAGGAGAAAACAGAGTGAAACCTAAATATTCAAACTGTTACTGCAAATGAACGCTTCAACATAGAAGAACGAAATTTGGGGAACCAAGTCGCCTTAGTGTACTGATCATTACCTGAAAATATCATCCAGTTTGGGTGAATAAATATTTGCTGAGATTTTTGGAGATTCGTAATTTTTGGAAGCTTGGCAACACCTTTCCATGAAAGTGTTTCTCGCCAGTCACTGCTTAGGGCTACATCAAGAGGAAACAAAACATAGAGAGAGAACGTGAAACTCCTTCATTGTGTCAAGTTTCAAGAAGCTAGCACAAACCTTGTTGGATTTAGAGTTCCAAATATATCTATCAATATAGGAGAAAACAGAGTGAAACCTAAAAATTCAAAATGTTACTGGAAATGATCGCTTCAACATAGAAGAACGAAATTTGGGGAACGAAGTCGCCTTAGTGTATTGATCATTACCTGAAAGTATCATCCAGTTTGGGTGAAAAAATATTTGCTGAGATTTCTGGAGATTCGTAATTTTTGGAAGCTTAGCAACCCTTTTCCATGAAAGTGTTTCTCGCCAGTCACTGCTTAGGGATACATCAAGAGGAAACAAAACATAGAGATAGAACGTGAAACTACTTTATTGTGTCAAGTTTCAAGAAGCTAGCACAAACCGTGTTGGATTTAGAGTTCCAAATACATGTATCAATATAGGAGAAAACAGAGTGAAACCTAAAAATTCAAACTGTTACTGGAAATGAACGCATCAACATAGAAGAACGAAATTTGGGGAACCAATTCGCCTTAGTGTACTGATCATTACCTGAAAGTATCATCCAGTTTGGGTGAAAAAATATTTGCTGAGATTTCTGGAGATTCGTAATTTTTGGAAGCTTGGCAACACCTTTCCATGAAAGTGTTTCTCGCCAGTCACTGCTTAGGGCTATATCAAGAGGAAACAAAACATAGAGATAGAATGTGAAACTACTTTATTGTGTCAAGTTTCAAGAAGCTAGCACAAACCGTGTTGGATTTAGAGTTCAAATACATCTATCAATATAGGAGAAAATAGAGTGAAACATAAAAATTCAAAATGTTACTGGAAATGAACGCTTCAACATAGAAGAACGAAACTTGGGGAACCAAGTCGCCTTAGTTTACTGATCATTACCTGAAAGTATCATCCAGTTTGGGTGAAAAAATATTTGCTGAGATTTCTGGAGATTCGTAATTTTTGGAAGCTTGGCAACACCTTTCCATGAAAGTGTTTCTCGCCAGTCACTGCTTAGGGCTACATCAAGAGGAAACAAAACATAGAGATAGAACGTGAAACTACTTTATTGTGTCAAGTTTCAAGAAGCTAGCACAAACCGTGTTGGGTTTAGAGTTCCAAATACATCTATCAATATAGGAGAAAACAGAGTGAAACCTAAAAATTCAAACTGTTACAGGAAATGAACGCTTCAACATAGAAGAACGAAACTTGGGGAACCAAGTCGCCTTAGTGTACTGATCATTACCTGAAAGTATCATCCAGTTTGGGTGAAAAAATATTTGCTGAGATTTCTGGAGATTCGTAATTTTTGGAAGCTTGGCAACACCTTTCCATGAAAGTGTTTCTCGCCAGTCACTGCTTAGGGCTACATCAAGAGGAAACAAAACATAGAGAGAGAACGTGAAACTCCTTCATTGTGTCAAGTTTCAAGAAGCTAGCACAAACCTTGTTGGATTTAGAGTTCCAAATATATCTATCAATATAGGAGAAAACAGAGTGAAACCTAAAAATTCAAAATGTTACTGGAAATGATCGCTTCAACATAGAAGAACGAAACTTGGGGAACCAAGTCGCCTTAGTGTATTGATCATTACCTGAAAGTATCATCCAGTTTGGGTGAAAAAATATTTGCTGAGATTTCTGGAGATTCGTAAATTTTGGAAGCTTGGCAACCCCATTCCATGAAAGTGTTTCTCGCCAGTCACTGCTTAGGGATACATCAAGAGGAAACAAAACATAGTGATAGAACGTGAAACTACTTTATTGTGTCAAGTTTCAAGAAGCTAGCACAAACCATGTTTGATTTAGAGTTCCAAATACACCTATCAATATAGGAGAAAACAGAGTGAAACCTAAAAATTCAAACTGTTACTGCAAATGAACGCTTCAACATAGAAGAACGAAATATGGGGAACCAAGTCGCCTTAGTGTACTGATCATTACCTGAAAGTATCATCCAGTTTGGGTGAAAAAATATTTGATGAGATTTCTGGAGATTCGTAATTTTTGGAAGCTTGGCAACACCTTTCCATGAAAGTGTTTCTCGCCAGTCACTGCTTAGGGCTACATCAAGAGGAAACAAAACATAGAGATAGAACTTGAAACTACTTTATTGTGTCCAGTTTCAAGAAGCTAGCACAAACCGTGTTGGATTTAGAGTTCCAAATACATCTATCAATATAGGAGAAAACAGAGTGAAACCTAAAAATTCAAACTGTTACTGGAAATGAACGCTTCAACATAGAAGAACGAAATTTGGGGCACCAAGTCGCCTTAGTGTACTGATCATTACCTGAAAGTATCATCCAGTTTGGGTGAAAAAATATTTGCTGAGATTTCTGGAGATTCGTAACTTTTGGAAGCTTGGGAACCCCTTTCCATGAAAGTGTTTCTCCCCAGTCACTGCTTAGGGCTACATCAAGAGGAAACAAAACATAGAGATAGAACGTGAAAGTACTTTATTGTGTCAAGTTTCAAGAAGCTAGCACAAACCGTGTTGGATTTAGAGTTCCAAATACATCTATCAATATAGGAGAAAACAGAGTGAAACCTAAAAATTCAAACTGTTACTGGAAATGAACGCTTCAACATAGAAGAACGAAATTTAGGGAACCAAGTCGCCTTAGTGTACTGATCATTACCTGAAAGTATCATCCAGTTTGGGTGAAAAAATATTTGCTGAGATTTCTGGAGATTCGTTATTTTTGGAAGCTTGGCAACCCCTTTCCATGAAAGTGTTTCTCGCCAGTCACTGCTTAGGGATACATCAAGAGGAAACAAAACATAGAGATAGAACGTGAAACTACTTTATTGTGTCAAGTTTCAAGAAGCTAGCACAAACCGTGTTGAATTTAGAGTTCCAAATACACCTATCAATATAGGAGAAAACAGAGTGAAACCTAAAAATTCAAACTGTTACTGGAAATGAACGCTTCAACATAGAAGAACGAAATTTGGGGAACCAAGTCGCCTTAGTGTACTGATCATTACCTGAAAATATCATCCAGTTTGGGTGAATAAATATTTGCTGAGATTTCTGGAGATTCGTAATTTTTGGAAGCTTGGCAACACCTTTCCATGAAAGTGTTTCTCGCCAGTCACTGCTTAGGGCTATATCAAGAGGAAACAAAACATAGAGATAGAATGTGAAACTACTTTATTGTGTCAAGTTTCAAGAAGCTAGCACAAACCGTGTTGGATTTAGAGTTCAAATACATCTATCAATATAGGAGAAAATAGAATGAAACATAAAAATTCAAAATGTTACTGGAAATGAACGCTTCAACATAGAAGAACGAAACTTGGGGAACCAAGTCGCCTTAGTTTACTGATCATTACCTGAAAGTATCATCCAGTTTGGGTGAAAAAGTATTTGCAGAGATTTCTGGAGATTCGTAATTTTTGGAAGCTTGGCAACACCTTTCCATGAAAGTGTTTCTCGCCAGTCACTGCTTAGGGCTACATAAAGAGGAAACAAAACATAGAGATAGAACTTGAAACTACTTTATTGTGTCAAGTTTCAAGAAGCTAGCACAAACCGTGTTGGATTTAGAGTTCCAAATACATCTATCAATATAGGAGAAAACAGAGTGAAACCTAAAAATTCAAACTGTTACTGGAAATGAACGCTTCAACATAGAAGAACGAAATTTGGGGAACCAAGTCGCCTTACTGTACTGATCATTACCTGAAAGTATCATCCAGTTTGGGTGAAAAAATATTTGCTGAGATTTCTGGAGATTCGTAATTTTTGGAAGCTTGGCAACACCTTTCCATGAAAGTGTTTTTCGCCAGTCACTGCTTAGGGCTACATCAAGAGGAAACAAAACATAGAGATAGAACGTGAAACTCCTTTATTGTGTCAAGTTTCAAGAAGCTAGCACAAACCGAGTTGGATTTAGAGTTCCAAATACACCTATCAATATAGGAGAAAACAGAGTGAAACCTAAATATTCAAACTGTTACTGCAAATGAACGCTTCAACATAGAAGAACGAAATTTGGGGAACCAAGTCGCCTTAGTGTACTGATCATTACCTGAAAGTATCATCCAGTTTGGGTGAAAAAATATTTGCTGAGATTTCTGGAGATTCGTAATTTTTGGAAGCTTGGCAACACCTTTCCATGAAAGTGTTTCTCGCCAGTCACTGCTTAGGGCTACATCAAGAGGAAACAAAACATAGAGAGAGAACGTGAAACTCCTTCATTGTGTCACGTTTCAAGAAGCTAGCACAAACCTTGTTGGATTTAGAGTTCCAAATATATCTATCAATATGGGAGAAAACAGAGTGAAACCTAAAAATTCAAAATGTTACTGGAAATGATCGCTTCAACATAGAAGAACGAAATTTGGGGAACCAAGTCGCCTTAGTGTATTGATCATTACCTGAAAGTATCATCCAGTTTGGGTGAAAAAATATTTGCTGAGATTTCTGGAGATTCGTAATTTTTGGAAGCTTAGCAACCCTTTTCCATGAAAGTGTTTCTCGCCAGTCACTGCTTAGGGATACATCAAGAGGAAACAAAACATAGAGATAGAACGTGAAACTACTTTATTGTGTCAAGTTTCAAGAAGCTAGCACAAACCGTGTTGGATTTAGAGTTCCAAATACATGTATCAATATAGGAGAAAACAGAGTGAAACCTAAAAATTCAAACTGTTACTGGAAATGAACGCTTCAACATAGAAGAACGAAATTTGGGGAACCAATTCGCCTTAGTGTACTGATCATTACCTGAAAGTATCATCCAGTTTGGGTGAAAAAATATTTGCTGAGATTTCTGGAGATTCGTAATTTTTGGAAGCTTGGCAACACCTTTCCATGAAAGTGTTTCTCGCCAGTCACTGCTTAGGGCTATATCAAGAGGAAACAAAACATAGAGATAGAATGTGAAAC
Source organism: Spermophilus citellus (assembly GCF_964194105.1). Lineage (NCBI taxonomy): Eukaryota > Metazoa > Chordata > Mammalia > Rodentia > Sciuridae > Spermophilus > Spermophilus citellus. The sequence goes on along the minus strand of NW_027673024.1, from coordinate 632,730 downwards.
TACTTTATTGTGTCAAGTTTCAAGAAGCTAGCACAAACCGTGTTGGATTTAGAGTTCAAATACATCTATCAATATAGGAGAAAATAGAGTGAAACATAAAAATTCAAAATGTTACTGGAAATGAACACTTCAACATAGAAGAACGAAACTTGGGGAACCAAGTCGCCTTAGTTTACTGATCATTACCTGAAAGTATCATCCAGTTTGGGTGAAAAAATATTTGCTGAGATTTCTGGAGATTCGTAATTTTTGGAAGCTTGGCAACACCTTTCCATGAAAGTGTTTCTCGCCAGTCACTGCTTAGGGCTACATCAAGAGGAAACAAAACATAGAGATAGAACGTGAAACTACTTTATTGTGTCAAGTTTCAAGAAGCTAGCACAAACCGTGTTGGGTTTAGAGTTCCAAATACATCTATCAATATAGGAGAAAACAGAGTGAAACCTAAAAATTCAAACTGTTACAGGAAATGAACGCTTCAACATAGAAGAACGAAACTTGGGGAACCAAGTCGCCTTAGTGTACTGATCATTACCTGAAAGTATCATCCAGTTTGGGTGAAAAAATATTTGCTGAGATTTCTGGAGATTCGTAATTTTTGGAAGCTTGGCAACACCTTTCCATGAAAGTGTTTCTCGCCAGTCACTGCTTAGGGCTACATCAAGAGGAAACAAAACATAGAGAGAGAACGTGAAACTCCTTCATTGTGTCAAGTTTCAAGAAGCTAGCACAAACCTTGTTGGATTTAGAGTTCCAAATATATCTATCAATATAGGAGAAAACAGAGTGAAACCTAAAAATTCAAAATGTTACTGGAAATGATCGCTTCAACATAGAAGAACGAAACTTGGGGAACCAAGTCGCCTTAGTTTATTGATCATTACCTGAAAGTATCATCCAGTTTGGGTGAAAAAATATTTGCTGAGATTTCTGGAGATTCGTAAATTTTGGAAGCTTGGCAACCCCTTTCCATGAAAGTGTTTCTCGCCAGTCACTGCTTAGGGATACATCAAGAGGAAACAAAACATACAGATAGAACGTGAAACTACTTTATTGTGTCAAGTTTCAAGAAGCTAGCACAAACCGTGTTGGATTTAGAGTTCCAAATACACCTATCAATATAGGAGAAAACAGAGTGAAACCTAAAAATTCAAACTGTTACTGCAAATGAACGCTTCAACATAGAAGAACGAAATTTGGGGAACCAAGTCGCCTTAGTGTACTGATCATTACCTGAAAGTATCATCCAGTTTGGGTGAAAAAATATTTGATGAGATTTCTGGAGATTCGTAATTTTTGGAAGCTTGGCAACACCTTTCCATGAAAGTGTTTCTCGCCAGTCACTGCTTAGGGCTACATCAAGAGGAAACAAAACATAGAGATAGAACTTGAAACTACTTTATTGTGTCCAGTTTCAAGAAGCTAGCACAAACCGTGTTGGATTTAGAGTTCCAAATACACCTATCAATATAGGAGAAAACAGAGTGAAACCTAAAAATTCAAACTGTTACTGGAAATGAACGCTTCAACATAGAAGAACGAAATTTGGGGAACCAAGTCGCCTTAGTGTACTGATCATTACCTGAAAATATCATCCAGTTTGGGTGAATAAATATTTGCTGAGATTTCTGGAGATTCGTAATTTTTGGAAGCTTGGCAACACCTTTCCATGAAAGTGTTTCTCGCCAGTCACTGCTTAGGGCTATATCAAGAGGAAACAAAACATAGAGATAGAATGTGAAACTACTTTATTGTGTCAAGTTTCAAGAAGCTAGCACAAACCGTGTTGGATTTAGAGTTCAAATACATCTATCAATATAGGAGAAAATAGAATGAAACATAAAAATTCAAAATGTTACTGGAAATGAACGCTTCAACATAGAAGAACGAAACTTGGGGAACCAAGTCGCCTTAGTTTACTGATCATTACCTGAAAGTATCATCCAGTTTGGGTGAAAAAATATTTGCTGAGATTTCTGGAGATTCGTAATTTTTGGAAGCTTGGCAACACCTTTCCATGAAAGTGTTTCTCGCCAGTCACTGCTTAGGGCTACATCAAGAGGAAACAAAACATAGAGATAGAACTTGAAACTACTTTATTGTGTCCAGTTTCAAGAAGCTAGCACAAACCGTGTTGGATTTAGAGTTCCAAATACACCTATCAATATAGGAGAAAACAGAGTGAAACCTAAAAATTCAAACTGTTACTGGAAATGAACGCTTCAACATAGAAGAACGAAATTTGGGGAACCAAGTCGCCTTAGTGTACTGATCATTACCTGAAAATATCATCCAGTTTGGGTGAATAAATATTTGCTGAGATTTCTGGAGATTCGTAATTTTTGGAAGCTTGGCAACCCCTTTCCATGGAAGTGTTTCTCGCCAGTCACTGCTTAGGGCTACATCAAGAGGAAACAAAACATAGAGATAGAACGTGAAACTCCTTTATTGTGTCAAGTTTCAAGAAGCTAGCACAAACCGTGTTGGATTTAGGGTTCCAAATACATGTATCAATATAGGAGAAAACAGAGTGAAACCTAAAAATTCAAACTGTTACTGCAAATGAACGCTTCAACATAGAATAACGAAATTTGGGGCACCAAGTCGCCTTAGTGTACTGATCATTACCTGAAAGTATCATCCAGTTTGGGTGAAAAAATATTTGCTGAGATTTCTGGAGATTCGTAATTTTTGGAAGCTTGGCTACACCTTTCCATGAAATTGTTTCTCGCCAGTCACTGCTTTGGGCTACATCAAGAGGAAAAAAAACATAGAGATAGAACGTGAAACTCCTTTATTGTGTCAAGTTTTAAGAAGCTAGCACAAACCGTGTTGGATTTAGAGTTCCAAATACATCTATCAATATAGGAGAAAACAGAGTGAAACCTAAAAATTCAAATTGTTACTGGAAATGAACGCTTCAACATAGAAGAACGAAATTTGGGGAACCAAGTCGCCTTAGTGTACTGATCATTACCTGAAAGTATCATCCAGTTTCGGTGAAAAAATATTTGCTGTGATTTCTGGAGATTCGTAATTTTTGGAAGCTTGGCAACCCCTTTCCATGAAAGTGTTTCTCGCCAGTCACTGCTTAGGGCTACATCAAGAGGAAACAAAACATAGAGATAGAACGTGAAACTCCTTTATTGTGTCAAGTTTCAAGAAGCTAGCAAAAACCGTGTTGGATTTAGAGTTCAAATACATCTATCAATATAGGAGAAAATAGAGTGAAACATAAAAATTCAAAATGTTACTGGAAATGAACGCTTCAACATAGAAGAACGAAACTTGGGGAACCAAGTCGACTTAGTGTACTGATCATTACCTGAAAGTATCATCCAGTTTGGGTGAAAAAATATTTGCTGAGATTTCTGGAGATTCGTAATTTTTGGAAGCTTGGCAACACCTTTCCATGAAAGTGTTTCTCGCCAGTCACTGCTTAGGGCTATATCAAGAGGAAACAAAACATAGAGATAGAACTTGAAACTACTTTATTGTGTCAAGTTTCAAGAAGCTAGCAAAAACCGTGTTGGATTTAGAGTTCCAAATACATCTATCAATATAGGAGAAAACAGAGTGAAACCTAAAAATTCAAACTGTTACTGGAAATGAACGCTTCAACATAGAAGAACGAAATTTGGGGCACCAAGTCGCCTTAGTGTACTGATCATTACCTGAAAGTATCATCCAGTTTGGGTGAAAAAATATTTGCTGAGATTTCTGGAGATTCGTAACTTTTGGAAGCTTGGGAACCCCTTTCCATGAAAGTGTTTCTCCCCAGTCACTGCTTAGGGCTACATCAAGAGGAAACAAAACATAGAGATAGAACGTGAAAGTACTTTATTGTGTAAAGTTTCAAGAAGCTAGCACAAACCGTGTTGGATTTAGAGTTCCAAATACATCTATCAATATAGGAGAAGACAGAGTGAAACCTAAAAATTCAAACTGTTACTGGAAATGAACGCTTCAACATAGAAGAACGAAATTTAGGGAACCAAGTCGCCTTAGTGTACTGATCATTACCTGAAAGTATCATCCAGTTTGGGTGAAAAAATATTTGCTGAGATTTCTGGAGATTCGTTATTTTTGGAAGCTTGGCAACCCCTTTCCATGAAAGTGTTTCTCGCCAGTCACTGCTTAGGGATACATCAAGAGGAAACAAAACATAGAGATAGAACGTGAAACTACTTTATTGTGTCAAGTTTCAAGAAGCTAGCACAAACCGTGTTGAATTTAGAGTTCCAAATACACCTATCAATATAGGAGAAAACAGAGTGAAACCTAAAAATTCAAACTGTTACTGCAAATGAACGCTTCAACATAGAAGAACGAAATTTGGGGAACCAAGTCGCCTTAGTGTACTGATCATTACCTGAAAGTATTATCCAGTTTGGGTGAAAAAATATTTGCTGAGATTTCTGGAGATTCGTAATTTTTGGAAGCTTGGCAACACCTTTCCATGAAAGTGTTTCTCGCCAGTCACTGCTTAGGGCTATATCAAGAGGAAACAAAACATAGAGATAGAACGTGAAACTACTTTATTGTGTCAAGTTTCAAGAAGCTAGCACAAACCGTGTTGGATTTAGAGTTCAAATACATCTATCAATATAGGAGAAAATAGAGTGAAACATAAAAATTCAAAATGTTACTGGAAATGAACGCTTCAACATAGAAGAACGAAACTTGGGGAACCAAGTCGCCTTAGTTTACTGATCATTACCTGAAAGTATCATCCAGTTTGGGTGAAAAAGTATTTGCTGAGATTTCTGGAGATTCGTAATTTTTGGAAGCTTGGCAACACCTTTCCATGAAAGTGTTTCTCGCCAGTCACTGCTTAGGGCTACATCAAGAGGAAACAAAACATAGAGATAGAACTTGAAACTACTTTATTGTGTCAAGTTTCAAGAAGCTAGCACAAACCGTGTTGGATTTAGAGTTCCAAATACATCTATCAATATAGGAGAAAACAGAGTGAAACCTAAAAATTCAAACTGTTACTGGAAATGAACGCTTCAACATAGAAGAACGAAATTTGGGGAACCAAGTCGCCTTAGTGTACTGATCATTACCTGAAAGTATCATCCAGTTTGGGTGAAAAAATATTTGCTGAGATTTCTGGAGATTCGTAATTTTTGGAAGCTTGGCAACACCTTTCCATGAAAGTGTTTTTCGCCAGTCACTGCTTAGGGCTACATCAAGAGGAAACAAAACATAGAGATAGAACGTGAAACTCCTTTATTGTGTCAAGTTTCAAGAAGCTAGCACAAACCGTGTTGGATTTAGAGTTCCAAATACACCTATCAATATAGGAGAAAACAGAGTGAAACCTAAAAATTCAAACTGTTACTGGAAATGAACGCTTCAACATAGAAGAACGAAATTTGGGGAACCAAGTCGCCTTAGTGTACTGATCATTACCTGAAAGTATCATCCAGTTTGGGTGAAAAAATATTTGCTGAGATTTCTGGAGATTCGTAATTTTTGGAAGCTTGGCAACACCTTTCCATGAAAGTGTTTTTCGCCAGTCACTGCTTAGGGCTACATCAAGAGGAAACAAAACATAGAGATAGAACGTGAAACTCCTTTATTGTGTCAAGTTTCAAGAAGCTAGCACAAACCGTGTTGGATTTAGAGTTCCAAATACACCTATCAATATAGGAGAAAACAGAGTGAAACCTAAAAATTCAAACTGTTACTGGAAATGAACGCTTCAACATAGAAGAACGAAATTTGGGGCACCAAGTCGCCTTAGTGTACTGATCATTACCTGAAAGTATCATCCAGTTTGGGTGAAAAAATATTTGCTGAGATTTCTGGAGATTCGTAATTTTTGGAAGCCTGGCAACCCCTTTCCATGAAAGTGTTTCTCGCCAGTCACTGCTTAGGGCTACATCAAGAGGAAACAAAACATAGAGATAGAACGTGAAACTCCTTTATTGTGTCAAGTTTCAAGAAGCTAGCACAAACCGTGTTGGATTTAGAGTTCCAAATACACCTATCAATATAGGAGAAAACAGAGTGAAACCTAAAAATTCAAACTGTTACTGCAAATGAACGCTTCAACATAGAAGAACGAAATTTGGGGAACCAAGTCGCCTTAGTGTACTGATCATTACCTGAAAGTATCATCCAGTTTGGGTGAAAAAATATTTGCTGAGATTTCTGGAGATTCGTAATTTTTGGAAGCTTGCCAACACCTTTCCATGAAAGTGTTCCTCGCCAGTCACTGCTTAGGGCTACATCAAGAGGAAACAAAACATAGAGATAGAACTGGAAACTACTTTATTGTGTCAAGTTTCAAGAAGCTAGCACAAACCGTGTTGGATTTAGAGTTCCAAATACATCTATCAATATAGGAGAAAACGGAGTGAAACCTAAAAATTCAAACTGTTACTGGAAATGAACGCTTCAACATAGAAGAACGAAATTTGGGGAACCAAGTCGCCTTAGTGTACTGATCATTACCTGAAAGTATCATCCAGTTTGGGTGAAAAAATATTTGCTGAGATTTCTGGAGATTCGTAATTTTTGGAAGCTTGGCAACCCCTTTCCATGAAAGTGTTTCTCGCCAGTCACTGCTTAGGGCTACATCAAGAGGAAACAAAACATAGAGATAGAACGTGAAACTCCTTTATTGTGTCAAGTTTCAAGAAGCTAGCACAAACCGTGTTGGATTTAGAGTTCCAAATACACCTATCAATATAGGAGAAAACAGAGTGAAACCTAAAAATTCAAACTGTTACTGCAAATGAACGCTTCAACATAGAAAAACGAAATTTGGGGAACCAAGTCGCCTTAGTGTACTGATCATTACCTGAAAGTATCATCCAGTTTGGGTGAAAAAATATTTGCTGAGATTTCTGGAGATACCTAATTTTTGGAAGCTTTGCAACACCTTTCCATGAAAGTGTTTCTCGCCAGTCACTGCTTAGGGCTACATCAAGAGGAAACAAAACATAGAGATAGAACTTGAAACTACTTTATTGTGTCAAGTTTCAAGAAGCTAGCACAAACCGTGTTGGATTTAGAGTTCCAAATACACCTATCAATATAGGAGAAAACAGAGTGAAACCTAAAAATTCAAACTGTTACTGCAAATGAACGCTTCAACATAGAAGAACGAAATTTGGGGAACATAGTCGCCTTAGTGTACTGATCATTACCTGAAAGTATCATCCAGTTTGGGTGAAAAAATATTTGCTGAGATTTCTGGAGATTCATAATTTTTGGAAGCTTTCAACCCCTTTCCATTAAAGTGTTTCTTGCCAGTCACTGCTTAGGGCTACATCAAGAGGAAACAAAACATAGAGATAGAACGTGAAACTCCTTTATTGTGTCAAGTTTCAAGAAGCTAGCACAAACCGTGTTGGATTTAGAGTTCCAAATACACCTATCAATATAGGAGAAAACAGAGTGAAACCTAAAAATTCAAACTGTTACTGCAAATGAACGCTTCAACATAGAAGAACGAAATTTGGGGAACCAAGTCGCCTTAGTGTACTGATCATTACCTGAAAGTATCATCCAGTTTGGGTGAAAAAATATTTGCTGAGATTTCTGGAGATTCGTAATTTTTGGAAGCTTGGCAACACCTTTCCATGAAAGTGTTCCTCGCCAGTCACTGCTTAGGGCTACATCAAGAGGAAACAAAACATAGAGATAGAACTTGAAACTACTTTATTGTGTCAAGTTTCAAGAAGCTAGCACAAACCCTGTTGGATTTAGAGTTCCAAATACATGTATCAATATAGGAGAAAACAGAGTGAAACCTAAAAATTCAAACTGTTACTGGAAATGAACGCTTCAACATAGAAGAACGAAATTTGGGGAACCAAGTCGCCTTAGTGTACTGATCATTACCTGAAAGTATCATCCAGTTTGGGTGAAAAAATATTTGCTGAGATTTCTGGAGATTCGTAATTTTTGGAAGCTTGGCAACCCCTTTCCATGAAAGTGTTTCTCGCCAGTCACTGCTTAGGGCTACATCAAGAGGAAACAAAACATAGAGATAGAACGTGAAACTCCTTTATTGTGTCAAGTTTCAAGAAGCTAGCACAAACCGTGTTGGATTTAGAGTTCCAAATACACCTATCAATATAGGAGAAAACAGAGTGAAACCTAAAAATTCAAACTGTTACTGCAAATGAACGCTTCAACATAGAAAAACGAAATTTGGGGAACCAAGTCGCCTTAGTGTACTGATCATTACCTGAAAGTATCATCCAGTTTGGGTGAAAAAATATTTGCTGAGATTTCTGGAGATTCGTAATTTTTGGAAGCTTGGCAACCCCTTTCCATGAAAGTGTTTCTCGCCAGTCACTGCTTAGGGCTACATCAAGAGGAAACAAAACATAGAGATAGAACTTGAAACTACTTTATTGTGTCAAGTTTCAAGAAGCTAGCACAAACCGTGTTGGATTTAGAGTTCCAAATACATGTATCAATATAGGAGAAAACAGAGTGAAACCTAAAAATTCAAACTGTTACTGGAAATGAACGCTTCAACATAGAAGAACGAAATTTGGGGAACCAAGTCGCCTTAGTGTACTGATCATTACCTGAAAGTATCATCCAGTTTGGGTGAAAAAATATTTGCTGAGATTTCTGGAGATACGTAATTTTTGGAAGCTTTGCAACACCTTTCCATGAAAGTGTTTCTCGCCAGTCACTGCTTAGGGCTACATCAAGAGGAAACAAAACATAGAGATAGAACTTGAAACTACTTTATTGTGTCAAGTTTCAAGAAGCTAGCACAAACCGTGTTGGATTTAGAGTTCCAAATACACCTATCAATATAGGAGAAAACAGAGTGAAACCTAAAAATTCAAACTGTTACTGCAAATGAACGCTTCAACATAGAAGAACGAAATTTGGGGAACCTAGTCGCCTTAGTGTACTGATCATTACCTGAAAGTATCATCCAGTTTGGGTGAAAAAATATTTGCTGAGATTTCTGGAGATTCATAATTTTTGGAAGCTTTCAACCCCTTTCCATTAAAGTGTTTCTTGCCAGTCACTGCTTAGGGCTACATCAAGAGGAAACAAAACAAAGAGATAGAACTTGAAACTACTTTATTGTGTCAAGTTTCAAGAAGCTAGCACAAACCGTGTTGGATTTAGAGTTCCAAATACATGTATCAATATAGGAGAAAACAGAGTGAAACCTAAAAATTCAAACTGTTACTGGAAATGAACGCTTCAACATAGAAGAACGAAATTTGGGGAACCAAGTCGCCTTAGTGTACTGATCATTACCTGAAAGTATCATCCAGTTTGGGTGAAAAAATATTTGCTGAGATTTCTGGAAATTCGTAATTTTTGGAAGCTTGGCAACACCTTTCCATGAAAGTGTTTTTCGCCAGTCACTGCTAAGGGCTACATCAAGAGGAAACAAAACATAGAGATAGAACGTGAAACTCCTTTATTGTGTCAAGTTTCAAGAAGCTAGCACAAACCGTGTTGGATTTAGAGTTCCAAATACACCTATCAATATAGGAGAAAACAGAGTGAAACCTAAAAATTCAAACTGTTACTGGAAATGAACGCTTCAACATAGAAGAACGAAATTTGGGGCACCAAGTCGCCTTACTGTACTGATCATTACCTGAAAGTATCATCCAGTTTGGGTGAAAAAATATTTGCTGAGATTTCTGGAGATTCGTAATTTTTGGAAGCTTGGCAACACCTTTCCATGAAAGTGTTTCTCGCCAGTCACTGCTTAGGGCTACATCAAGAGGAAACAAAACATAGAGATAGAACGTGAAACTCCTTTATTGTGTCAAGTTTCAAGAAGCTAGCACAAACCGTGTTGGATTTAGGGTTCCAAATACATGTATCAATATAGGAGAAAACAGAGTGAAACCTAAAAATTCAAACTGTTACTGCAAATGAACGCTTCAACATAGAAGAACGAAATTTGGGGAACCAAGTCCCCTTAGTGTACTGATCATTACCTGAAAGTATCATCCAGTTTGGGTGAAAAAATATTTGCTGAGATTTCTGGAGATTCGTAATTTTTGGAAGCTTGGCAACCCCTTTCCATGAAAGTGTTTCTCGCCAGTCACTGCTTAGGGCTACATCAAGAGGAAACAAAACATAGAGATAGAACGTGAAACTACTTTACTGTGTCAAGTTTCAAGAAGCTAGCACAAACCGTGTTGGATTTAGAGTTCCAAATACACCTATCAATATAGGAGAAAACAGAGTGAAACCTAAATATTCAAACTGTTACTGCAAATGAACGCTTCAATATAGAAGAACGAAATTTGGGGAACCAAGTCGCCTTAGTGTACTGATCATTACCTGAAAGTATCATCCAGTTTGGGTGAAAAAATATTTGCTGAGATTTCTGGAGATTCGTAATTTTTGGAAGCTTGGCAACCCCTTTCCATGAAAGTGTTTCTCGCCAGTCACTGCTTAGGGCTACATCAAGAGGAAACAAAACATAGAGATAGAACGTGAAACTACTTTATTGTGTCAAGTTTCAAGAAGCTAGCACAAACCGTGTTGGATTTAGAGTTCCAAATACACCTATCAATATAGGAGAAAACAGAGTGAAACCTAAAAATTCAAACTGTTACTGGAAATGAACGCTTCAACATAGAAGAACGAAATTTGGGGAACCAAGTCGCCTTAGTGTACTGATCATTACCTGAAAGTATCATCCAGTTTGGGTGAAAAAATATTTGCTGAGATTTCTGGAGATTCGTAATTTTTGGAAGCTTGGCAACCCATTTCCATGAAAGTGTTTCTCGCCAGTCACTGCTTAAGGATACATCAAGAGGAAACAAAACATAGAGATAGAACGTGAAACTACTTTACTGTGTCAAGTTTCAAGAAGCTAGCACAAACCGTGTTGGATTTAGAGTTCCAAATACATCTATCAATATAGGAGAAAACAGAGTGAAACCTAAAAATTCAAACTGTTACTGCAAATGAACGCTTCAACATAGAAGAACGAAATTTGGGGAACCAAGTCGCCTTAGTGTACTGATCATTACCTGAAAGTATCATCCAGTTTGGGTGAAAAAATATTTGCTGAGATTTCTGGAGATTCGTAATTTTTGGAAGCTTGGCAACCCCTTTCCATGAAAGTGTTTCTCGCCAGTCACTGCTTAGGGCTACATCAAGAGGAAACAAAACATAGTGATAGAACGTGAAACTACTTTATTGTGTCAAGTTTCAAGAAGCTAGCACAAACCGTGTTGGGTTTGGAGTTCCAAATACATCTATCAATATAGGAGAAAACAGAGTGAAACCTAAAAATTCAAACTGTTACTGGAAATGAACGCTTCAACATAGAAGAACGAAATATGGGGAACCAAGTCGCCTTAGTGTATTGATCATTACCTGAAAGTATCATCCAGTTTCGGTGAAAAAATATTTGCTGAGATTTCTGAAGATTCGTAATTTTTGGAAGCTTGGCAACCCCTTTCCATGAAAGTGTTTCTCGCCAGTCACTGCTTAGGGCTACATCAAGAGGAAACAAAACATAGAGATAGAACGTGAAACTACTTTATTGTGTCAAGTTTCAAGAAGCTAGCACAAACCTTGTTGGATTTAGAGTTCCAAATACACCTATCAATATAGGAGAAAACAGAGTGAAACCTAAAAATTCAAACTGTTACTGGAAATGAACGCTTCAACATAGAAGAACGAAATTTGGGGAACCAAGTCGCCTTAGTGTACTGATCATTACCTGAAAGTATCATCCAGTTTGGGTGAAAAAATATTTGCTGAGATTTCTGGAGATTCGTAAGTTTTGGAAGCTTGGCAACCCCTTTCCATGAAAGTGTTTCTCGCCAGTCACTGCTTAGGGCTACATCAAGAGGAAACAAAACATAGAGATAGAACGTGAAACTACTTTATTGTGTCAAGTTTCAAGAAGCTAGCACAAACCGTGTTGGATTTAGTGTTCCAAATACATGTATCAATATAGGAGAAAACAGAGTGAAACCTAAAAATTCAAACTGTTACTGGAAATGAACGCTTCAACATAGAAGAGCGAAATTTGGGGCACCAAGTCGCCTTAGTGTACTGATCATTACCTGAAAGTATCATCCAGTTTGGGTGAAAAAATATTTGCTGAGATTTCTGGAGATTCGTAATTTTTGGAAGCTTGGCAACCCCTTTCCATGAAAGTGTTTCTCGCCAGTCACTGCTTAGGGCTACATCAAGAGGAAACAAAACATAGTGATAGAACGTGAAACTACTTTATTGTGTCAAGTTTCAAGAAGCTAGCACAAACCGTGTTGGGTTTGGAGTTCCAAATACATCTATCAATATAGGAGAAAACAGAGTGAAACCTAAAAATTCAAACTGTTACTGGAAATGAACGCTTCAACATAGAAGAACGAAATACGGGGAACCAAGTCGCCTTAGTGTATTGATCATTACCTGAAAGTATCATCCAGTTTCGGTGAAAAAATATTTGCTGACATTTCTGGAGATTCGTAATTTTTGGAAGCTTGGCAACCCCTTTCCATGAAAGTGTTTTTCGCCAGTCACTGCTTAGGGCTACATCAAGAGGAAACAAAACATAGAGATAGAACGTGAAACTACTTTATTGTGTCAAGTTTCAAGAAGCTAGCACAAACCTTGTTGGATTTAGTGTTCCAAATACACCTATCAATATAGGAGAAAACAGAGTGAAACCTAAAAATTCAAACTGTTACTGGAAATGAACGCTTCAACATAGAAGAACGAAATTTTCGGAACCAAGTCGCCTTAGTGTACTGATCATTACCTGAAAGTATCATCCAGTTTGGGTGAAAAAATATTTGCTGAGATTTCTGGAGATTCGTAATTTTTGGAAGCTTGGCAACCCCTTTCCATGAAAGTGTTTCTCGCCAGTCACTGCTTAGGGCTACATCAAGAGGAAACAAAACATACTGATGGAACCTGAAACTACTTTATTGTGTCAAGTTTCAAGAAGCTAGCACAAACCGTGTTGGATTTAGAGTTCCAAATACACCTATCAATATAGGAGAAAACAGAGTGAAACCTAAAAATTCAAACTGTTACTGGAAATGAACGCTTCAACATAGAAGAACGAAATTTGGGGAACCAAGTCGTTTTAGTGTACTGATCATTACCTGAAAGTATCATCCAGTTTGGGTGAAAAAATATTTGCTGAGATTTCTGGAGATTCGTAATTTTTGGAAACTTGGCAACCCATTTCCATGAAAGTGTTTCTCGCCAGTCACTGCTTAAGGATACATCAAGAGGAAACAAAACATAGAGATAGAACGTGAAACTACTTTACTGTGTCAAGTTTCAAGAAGCTAGCACAAACCGTGTTGGATTTAGAGTTCCAAATACATCTATCAATATAGGAGAAAACAGAGTGAAACCTAAAAATTCAAACTGTTACTGGAAATGAACGCTTCAACATAGAAGAACGAAATTTGGGGAACCAAGTCGCCTTAGTGTACTGATCATTACCTGAAAGTATCATCCAGTTTGGGTGAAAAAATATTTGCTGAGATTTCTGGAAATTCGTAATTTTTGGAAGCTTGGCAACCCCTTTGCATGAAAGTGTTTCTCGCCAGTCACTGCTTAGGGATACATCAAGAGGAAACAAAACATAGAGATACAACGTGAAACTACTTTATTGTGTCAAGTTTCAAAAAGCTAGCACAAACCGTGTTGGATTTAGGGTTCCAAATACATGTATCAATATAGGAGAAAACAGAGTGAAAACTAAAAATTCAAACTGTTACTGGAAATGAACGCTTCAACATAGAAGAACGAAATTTGGGGAACCAAGTCGCCTTAGTGTACTGATCATTACCTGAAAGTATCATCCAGTTTGGGTGAAAAAATATTTGCTGAGATTTCTGGAGATTCGTAATTTTTGGAAGCTTGGCAACCCCTTTCCATGAAAGTGTTTCTCGCCAGTCACTGCTTAGGGCTACATCAAGAGGAAACAAAACATAGAGATAGAACGTGAAACTACTTTATTGTGTCAAGTTTCAAGAAGCTAGCACAAACCGTGTTGGATTTAGAGTTCCAAATACATGTATCAATATAGGAGAAAACAGAGTGAAACCTAAAAATTCAAACTGTTTCTGGAAATGAACGCTTCAACATAGAAGAACGAAATATGGGGAACCAAGTCGCCTTAGTGTATTGATCATTACCTGAAAGTATCATCCAGTTTCGGTGAAAAAATATTTGCTGAGATTTCTGAAGATTCGTAATTTTTGGAAGCTTGGCAACCCCTTTCCATGAAAGTGTTTCTCGCCAGTCACTGCTTAGGGCTACATCAAGAGGAAACAAAACATAGAGATAGAACGTGAAACTACTTTATTGTGTCAAGTTTCAAGAAGCTAGCACAAACCTTGTTGGATTTAGAGTTCCAAATACACCTATCAATATAGGAGAAAACAGAGTGAAACCTAAAAATTCAAACTGTTACTGGAAATGAACGCTTCAACATAGAAGAACGAAATTTGGGGAACCAAGTCGCCTTAGTGTACTGATCATTACCTGAAAGTATCATCCAGTTTGGGTGAAAAAATATTTGCTGAGATTTCTGGAGATTCGTAAGTTTTGGAAGCTTGGCAACCCCTTTCCATGAAAGTGTTTCTCGCCAGTCACTGCTTAGGGCTACATCAAGAGGAAACAAAACATAGAGATAGAACGTGAAACTACTTTATTGTGTCAAGTTTCAAGAAGCTAGCACAAACCGTGTTGGATTTAGTGTTCCAAATACATGTATCAATATAGGAGAAAACAGAGTGAAACCTAAAAATTCAAACTGTTACTGGAAATGAACGCTTCAACATAGAAGAGCGAAATTTGGGGCACCAAGTCGCCTTAGTGTACTGATCATTACCTGAAAGTATCATCCAGTTTGGGTGAAAAAATATTTGCTGAGATTTCTGGAGATTCGTAATTTTTGGAAGCTTGGCAACCCCTTTCCATGAAAGTGTTTCTCGCCAGTCACTGCTTAGGGCTACATCAAGAGGAAACAAAACATAGTGATAGAACGTGAAACTACTTTATTGTGTCAAGTTTCAAGAAGCTAGCACAAACCGTGTTGGGTTTGGAGTTCCAAATACATCTATCAATATAGGAGAAAACAGAGTGAAACCTAAAAATTCAAACTGTTACTGGAAATGAACGCTTCAACATAGAAGAACGAAATACGGGGAACCAAGTCGCCTTAGTGTATTGATCATTACCTGAAAGTATCATCCAGTTTCGGTGAAAAAATATTTGCTGACATTTCTGGAGATTCGTAATTTTTGGAAGCTTGGCAACCCCTTTCCATGAAAGTGTTTTTCGCCAGTCACTGCTTAGGGCTACATCAAGAGGAAACAAAACATAGAGATAGAACGTGAAACTACTTTATTGTGTCAAGTTTCAAGAAGCTAGCACAAACCTTGTTGGATTTAGTGTTCCAAATACACCTATCAATATAGGAGAAAACAGAGTGAAACCTAAAAATTCAAACTGTTACTGGAAATGAACGCTTCAACATAGAAGAACGAAATTTTCGGAACCAAGTCGCCTTAGTGTACTGATCATTACCTGAAAGTATCATCCAGTTTGGGTGAAAAAATATTTGCTGAGATTTCTGGAGATTCGTAATTTTTGGCAGCTTGGCAACCCCTTTCCATGAAAGTGTTTCTCGCCAGTCACTGCTTAGGGCTACATCAAGAGGAAACAAAACTTACTGATGGAACCTGAAACTACTTTATTGTGTCAAGTTTCAAGAAGCTAGCACAAACCGTGTTGGATTTAGAGTTCCAAATACACCTATCAATATAGGAGAAAACAGAGTGAAACCTAAAAATTCAAACTGTTACTGGAAATGAACGCTTCAACATAGAAGAACGAAATTTGGGGAACCAAGTCGTTTTAGTGTACTGATCATTACCTGAAAGTATCATCCAGTTTGGGTGAAAAAATATTTGCTGAGATTTCTGGAGATTCGTAATTTTTGGAAACTTGGCAACCCATTTCCATGAAAGTGTTTCTCGCCAGTCACTGCTTAAGGATACATCAAGAGGAAACAAAACATAGAGATAGAACGTGAAACTACTTTACTGTGTCAAGTTTCAAGAAGCTAGCACAAACCGTGTTGGATTTAGAGTTCCAAATACATCTATCAATATAGGAGAAAACAGAGTGAAACCTAAAAATTCAAACTGTTACTGGAAATGAACGCTTCAACATAGAAGAACGAAATTTGGGGAACCAAGTCGCCTTAGTGTACTGATCATTACCTGAAAGTATCATCCAGTTTGGGTGAAAAAATATTTGCTGAGATTTCTGGAAATTCGTAATTTTTGGAAGCTTGGCAACCCCTTTGCATGAAAGTGTTTCTCGCCAGTCACTGCTTAGGGATACATCAAGAGGAAACAAAACATAGAGATACAACGTGAAACTACTTTATTGTGTCAAGTTTCAAAAAGCTAGCACAAACCGTGTTGGATTTAGGGTTCCAAATACATGTATCAATATAGGAGAAAACAGAGTGAAAACTAAAAATTCAAACTGTTACTGGAAATGAACGCTTCAACATAGAAGAACGAAATTTGGGGAACCAAGTCGCCTTAGTGTACTGATCATTACCTGAAAGTATCATCCAGTTTGGGTGAAAAAATATTTGCTGAGATTTCTGGAGATTCGTAATTTTTGGAAGCTTGGCAACCCCTTTCCATGAAAGTGTTTCTCGCCAGTCACTGCTTAGGGCTACATCAAGATGAAACAAAACATAGAGATAGAACGTGAAACTACTTTATTGTGTCAAGTTTCAAGAAGCTAGCACAAACCGTGTTGGGTTTAGAGTTCCAAATACATCTATCAATATAGGAGAAAACAGAGTGAAACCTAAAAATTCAAACTGTTACTGGAAATGAACGCTTCAACATAGAAGAACGAAATTTGTGGAACCAAGTCGCCTTAGTGTACTGATCATTACCTGAAAGTATCATCCAGTTTGGGTGAAAAAATGTTTGCTGAGATTTCTGGAGATTCGTAATTTTTGGAAGCTTGGCAACACCTTTCCATGAAAGTGTTTTTCGCCAGTCACTGCTTAGGGCTACATCAAGAGGAAACAAAACATAGAGAGAGAACGTGAAACTCCTTCATTGTGTCAAGTTTCAAGAAGCTAGCACAAACCTTGTTGGATTTAGAGTTCCAAATATATCTATCAATATAGGAGAAAACCGAGTGAAACCTAAAAATTCAAAATGTTACTGGAAATGATCGCTTCAACATAGAAGAACGAAATTTGGGGAACCAAGTCGCCTTAGTGTATTGATCATTACCTGAAAGTATCATCCAGTTTGGGTGAAAAAATATTTGCTGAGATTTCTGGAGATTCGTAATTTTTGGAAGCTTAGCAACCCCTTTCCATGAAAGTGTTTCTCGCCAGTCACTGCTTAGGGATACATCAAGAGGAAACAAAACATAGAGATAGAACGTGAAACTCCTTTATTGTGTCAAGTTTCAAGAAGCTAGCACAAACCGTGTTGGATTTAGAGTTCCAAATACACCTATCAATATAGGAGAAAACAGAGTGAAACCTAAAAATTCAAACTGTTACTGCAAATGAACGCTTCAACATAGAAGAACAAAATTTGGGGAACCAAGTCGCCTTAGTGTACTGATCATTACCTGAAAGTATCATCCAGTTTGGGTGAAAAAATATTTGCTGAGATTTCTGGAGATTCGTAATTTTTGGAAGCTTGGCAACACCTTTCCATGAAAGTGTTTCTCGCCAGTCACTGCTTAGGGCTATAGCAAGAGGAAACAAAACATAGAGATAGAATGTGAAACTACTTTATTGTGTCAAGTTTCAAGAAGCTAGCACAAACCGTGTTGGATTTAGAGTTAAAATACATCTATGAATATAGGAGAAAATAGAGTGAAACATAAAAATTCAAAATGTTACTGGAAATGAACGCTTCAACATAGAAGAACGAAACTTGGGGAACCAAGTCGCCTTAGTTTACTGATCATTACCTGAAAGTATCATCCAGTTTCGGTGAAAAAATATTTGCTGTGATTTCTGGAGATTCGTAATTTTTGGAAGCTTGGCAACGCCTTTCCATGAAAGTGTTTCTCGCCAGTCACTGCTTAGGGCTACATCAAGAGGAAAAAAAACATAGAGATAGAACGTGAAACTCCTTTATTGTGTCAAGTTTCAAGAAGCTAGCACAAACCGTGTTGGGTTTGGAGTTCCAAATACATCTATCAATATAGGAGAAAACAGAGTGAAACCTAAAAATTCAAACTGTTACTGGAAATGAAAGCTTCAACATAGAAGAACGAAATTTGGGGAACCAAGTCGCCTTAGTGTACTGATCATTACCTGAAAGTATCATCCAGTTTGGGTGAAAAAATATTTGCTGAGATTTCTGGAGATTCGTAATTTTTGGAAGCTTGGCAACCCCTTTCCATGAAAGTGTTTCTCGCCAGTCACTGCTTAGGGCTACATCAAGAGGAAACAAAACATACTGATGGAACCTGAAACTACTTTATTGTGTCAAGTTTCAAGAAGCTAGCACAAACCGTGTTGGATTTAGAGTTCCAAATACACCTATCAATATAGGAGAAAACAGAGTGAAACCTAAAAATTCAAACTGTTACTGGAAATGAACGCTTCAACATAGAAGAACGAAATTTGGGGAACCAAGTCGTTTTAGTGTACTGATCATTACCTGAAAGTATCATCCAGTTTGGGTGAAAAAATATTTGCTGAGATTTCTGGAGATTCGTAATTTTTGGAAACTTGGCAACCCATTTCCATGAAAGTGTTTCTCGCCAGTCACTGCTTAAGGATACATCAAGAGGAAACAAAACATAGAGATAGAACGTGAAACTACTTTACTGTGTCAAGTTTCAAGAAGCTAGCACAAACCGTGTTGGATTTAGAGTTCCAAATACATCTATCAATATAGGAGAAAACAGAGTGAAACCTAAAAATTCAAACTGTTACTGGAAATGAACGCTTCAACATAGAAGAACGAAATTTGGGGAACCAAGTCGCCTTAGTGTACTGATCATTACCTGAAAGTATCATCCAGTTTGGGTGAAAAAATATTTGCTGAGATTTCTGGAAATTCGTAATTTTTGGAAGCTTGGCAACCCCTTTGCATGAAAGTGTTTCTCGCCAGTCACTGCTTAGGGATACATCAAGAGGAAACAAAACATAGAGATACAACGTGAAACTACTTTATTGTGTCAAGTTTCAAAAAGCTAGCACAAACCGTGTTGGATTTAGGGTTCCAAATACATGTATCAATATAGGAGAAAACAGAGTGAAAACTAAAAATTCAAACTGTTACTGGAAATGAACGCTTCAACATAGAAGAACGAAATTTGGGGAACCAAGTCGCCTTAGTGTACTGATCATTACCTGAAAGTATCATCCAGTTTGGGTGAAAAAATATTTGCTGAGATTTCTGGAGATTCGTAATTTTTGGAAGCTTGGCAACCCCTTTCCATGAAAGTGTTTCTCGCCAGTCACTGCTTAGGGCTACATCAAGAGGAAACAAAACATAGAGATAGAACGTGAAACTACTTTATTGTGTCAAGTTTCAAGAAGCTAGCACAAACCGTGTTGGATTTAGAGTTCCAAATACATGTATCAATATAGGAGAAAACAGAGTGAAACCTAAAAATTCAAACTGTTTCTGGAAATGAACGCTTCAACATAGAAGAGCGAAATTTGGGGCACCAAGTCGCCTTAGTGTACTGATCATTACCTGAAAGTATCATCCAGTTTCGGTGAAAAAATATTTGCTGAGATTTCTGGAGATTCGTAATTTTTGGAAGCTTGGCAACCCCTTTCCATGAAAGTGTTTCTCGCCAGTCACTGCTTAGGGCTACATCAAGAGGAAACAAAACATAGAGATAGAACGTGAAACTACTTTATTGTGTCAAGTTTCAAGAAGCTAGCACAAACCGTGTTGGGTTTAGAGTTCCAAATACATCTATCAATATAGGAGAAAACAGAGTGAAACCTAAAAATTCAAACTGTTACTGGAAATGAACGCTTCAACATAGAAGAACGAAATTTGTGGAACCAAGTCGCCTTAGTGTACTGATCATTACCTGAAAGTATCATCCAGTTTGGGTGAAAAAATGTTTGCTGAGATTTCTGGAGATTCGTAATTTTTGGAAGCTTGGCAACACCTTTCCATGAAAGTGTTTTTCGCCAGTCACTGCTTAGGGCTACATCAAGAGGAAACAAAACATAGAGAGAGAACGTGAAACTCCTTCATTGTGTCAAGTTTCAAGAAGCTAGCACAAACCTTGTTGGATTTAGAGTTCCAAATATATCTATCAATATAGGAGAAAACCGAGTGAAACCTAAAAATTCAAAATGTTACTGGAAATGATCGCTTCAACATAGAAGAACGAAATTTGGGGAACCAAGTCGCCTTAGTGTATTGATCATTACCTGAAAGTATCATCCAGTTTGGGTGAAAAAATATTTGCTGAGATTTCTGGAGATTCGTAATTTTTGGAAGCTTAGCAACCCCTTTCCATGAAAGTGTTTCTCGCCAGTCACTGCTTAGGGATACATCAAGAGGAAACAAAACATAGAGATAGAACGTGAAACTCCTTTATTGTGTCAAGTTTCAAGAAGCTAGCACAAACCGTGTTGGATTTAGAGTTCCAAATACACCTATCAATATAGGAGAAAACAGAGTGAAACCTAAAAATTCAAACTGTTACTGCAAATGAACGCTTCAACATAGAAGAACAAAATTTGGGGAACCAAGTCGCCTTAGTGTACTGATCATTACCTGAAAGTATCATCCAGTTTGGGTGAAAAAATATTTGCTGAGATTTCTGGAGATTCGTAATTTTTGGAAGCTTGGCAACACCTTTCCATGAAAGTGTTTCTCGCCAGTCACTGCTTAGGGCTATAGCAAGAGGAAACAAAACATAGAGATAGAATGTGAAACTACTTTATTGTGTCAAGTTTCAAGAAGCTAGCACAAACCGTGTTGGATTTAGAGTTCAAATACATCTATCAATATAGGAGAAAATAGAGTGAAACATAAAAATTCAAAATGTTACTGGAAATGAACGCTTCAACATAGAAGAACGAAACTTGGGGAACCAAGTCGCCTTAGTTTACTGATCATTACCTGAAAGTATCATCCAGTTTGGGTGAAAAAATATTTGCTGAGATTTCTGGAGATTCGTAATTTTTGGAAGCTTGGCAACGCCTTTCCATGAAAGTGTTTCTCGCCAGTCACTGCTTAGGGCTACATCAAGAGGAAAAAAAACATAGAGATAGAACGTGAAACTCCTTTATTGTGTCAAGTTTCAAGAAGCTAGCACAAACCGTGTTGGATTTAGAGTTCCAAATACACCTATCAATATAGGAGAAAACAGAGTGAAACCTAAAAATTCAAACTGTTACTGCAAATGAACGCTTCAACATAGAAGAACGAAATTTGGGGAACCAAGTCGCCTTAGTGTACTGATCATTACCTGAAAGTATCATCCAGTTTGGGTGAAAAAATATTTGCTGAGATTTCTGGAGATTCGTAATTTTTGGAAGCTTGGCAACACCTTTCCATGAAAGTGTTTCTCGCCAGTCACTGCTTAGGGCTATATCAAGAGGAAATAAAACATAGAGATAGAATGTGAAACTACTTTATTGTGTCAAGTTTCAAGAAGCTAGCACAAACCGTGTTGGATTTAGAGTTCAAATACATCTATCAATATAGGAGAAAATAGAGTGAAACATAAAAATTCAAAATGTTACTGGAAATGAACGCTTCAACATAGAAGAACGAAACTTGGGGAACCAAGTCGCCTTAGTTTACTGATCATTACCTGAAAGTATCATCCAGTTTGGGTGAAAAAATATTTGCTGAGATTTCTGGAGATTCGTAATTTTTGGAAGCTTGGCAACACCTTTCCATGAAAGTGTTTCTCGCCAGTCACTGCTTAGGGCTACATCAAGAGGAAACAAAACATAGAGATAGAACTTGAAACTACTTTATTGTGTCAAGTTTCAAGAAGCTAGCACAAACCGTGTTGGATTTAGAGTTCCAAATACATCTATCAATATAGGAGAAAACAGAGTGAAACCTAAAAATTCAAACTGTTACTGGAAATGAACGCTTCAACATAGAAGAACGAAATTTGGGGAACCAAGTCGCCTTAGTGTACTGATCATTACCTGAAAGTATCATCCAGTTTGGGTGAAAAAATATTTGCTGAGATTTCTGGAGATTCGTAATTTTTGGAAGCTTGGCAACCCCTTTCCATGAAAGTGTTTCTCGCCAGTCACTGCTTAGGGCTACATCAAGAGGAAACAAAACATAGAGATAGAACGTGAAACTCCTTTATTGTGTCAAGTATCAAGAAGCTAGCACAAACCGTGTTGGATTTAGAGTTCCAAATACACCTATCAATATAGGAGAAAACAGAGTGAAACCTAAAAATTCAAACTGTTACTGGAAATGAACGCTTCAACATAGAAAAACGAAATTTGGGGAACCAAGTCGCCTTAGTGTACTGATCATTACCTGAAAGTATCATCCAGTTTGGGTGAAAAAATATTTGCTGAGATTTCTGGAGATTCGTAATTTTTGGAAGCTTGGCAACCCCTTTCCATGAAAGTGTTTCTCGCCAGTCACTGCTTAGGGCTACATCAAGAGGAAACAAAACATAGAGATAGAACGTGAAACTACTTTATTGTGTCAAGTTTCAAGAAGCTAGCACAAACCGTGTTGGATTTAGAGTTCCAAATACATGTATCAATATAGGAGAAAACAGAGTGAAACCTAAAAATTCAAACTGTTTCTGGAAATGAACGCTTCAACATAGAAGAGCGAAATTTGGGGCACCAAGTCGCCTTAGTGTACTGATCATTACCTGAAAGTATCATCCAGTTTCGGTGAAAAAATATTTGCTGAGATTTCTGGAGATTCGTAATTTTTGGAAGCTTGGCAACCCCTTTCCATGAAAGTGTTTCTCGCCAGTCACTGCTTAGGGCTACATCAAGAGGAAACAAAACATAGAGATAGAACGTGAAACTACTTTATTGTGTCAAGTTTCAAGAAGCTAGCACAAACCGTGTTGGGTTTAGAGTTCCAAATACACCTATCAATATAGGAGAAAACAGAGTGAAACCTAAAAATTCAAACTGTTACTGGAAATGAACGCTTCAACATAGAAGAACGAAATTTGGGGAACCAAGTCGTTTTAGTGTACTGATCATTACCTGAAAGTATCATCCAGTTTGGGTGAAAAAATATTTGCTGAGATTTCTGGAGATTCGTAATTTTTGGAAACTTGGCAACCCATTTCCATGAAAGTGTTTCTCGCCAGTCACTGCTTAAGGATACATCAAGAGGAAACAAAACATAGAGATAGAACGTGAAACTACTTTACTGTGTCAAGTTTCAAGAAGCTAGCACAAACCGTGTTGGATTTAGAGTTCCAAATACATCTATCAATATAGGAGAAAACAGAGTGAAACCTAAAAATTCAAACTGTTACTGGAAATGAACGCTTCAACATAGAAGAACGAAATTTGGGGAACCAAGTCGCCTTAGTGTACTGATCATTACCTGAAAGTATCATCCAGTTTGGGTGAAAAAATATTTGCTGAGATTTCTGGAAATTCGTAATTTTTGGAAGCTTGGCAACCCCTTTGCATGAAAGTGTTTCTCGCCAGTCACTGCTTAGGGATACATCAAGAGGAAACAAAACATAGAGATACAACGTGAAACTACTTTATTGTGTCAAGTTTCAAAAAGCTAGCACAAACCGTGTTGGATTTAGGGTTCCAAATACATGTATCAATATAGGAGAAAACAGAGTGAAAACTAAAAATTCAAACTGTTACTGGAAATGAACGCTTCAACATAGAAGAACGAAATTTGGGGAACCAAGTCGCCTTAGTGTACTGATCATTACCTGAAAGTATCATCCAGTTTGGGTGAAAAAATATTTGCTGAGATTTCTGGAGATTCGTAATTTTTGGAAGCTTGGCAACCCCTTTCCATGAAAGTGTTTCTCGCCAGTCACTGCTTAGGGCTACATCAAGAGGAAACAAAACATAGAGATAGAACGTGAAACTACTTTATTGTGTCAAGTTTCAAGAAGCTAGCACAAACCGTGTTGGATTTAGAGTTCCAAATACATGTATCAATATAGGAGAAAACAGAGTGAAACCTAAAAATTCAAACTGTTTCTGGAAATGAACGCTTCAACATAGAAGAGCGAAATTTGGGGCACCAAGTCGCCTTAGTGTACTGATCATTACCTGAAAGTATCATCCAGTTTCGGTGAAAAAATATTTGCTGAGATTTCTGGAGATTCGTAATTTTTGGAAGCTTGGCAACCCCTTTCCATGAAAGTGTTTCTCGCCAGTCACTGCTTAGGGCTACATCAAGAGGAAACAAAACATAGAGATAGAACGTGAAACTACTTTATTGTGTCAAGTTTCAAGAAGCTAGCACAAACCGTGTTGGGTTTAGAGTTCCAAATACATCTATCAATATAGGAGAAAACAGAGTGAAACCTAAAAATTCAAACTGTTACTGGAAATGAACGCTTCAACATAGAAGAACGAAATTTGTGGAACCAAGTCGCCTTAGTGTACTGATCATTACCTGAAAGTATCATCCAGTTTGGGTGAAAAAATGTTTGCTGAGATTTCTGGAGATTCGTAATTTTTGGAAGCTTGGCAACACCTTTCCATGAAAGTGTTTTTCGCCAGTCACTGCTTAGGGCTACATCAAGAGGAAACAAAACATAGAGAGAGAACGTGAAACTCCTTCATTGTGTCAAGTTTCAAGAAGCTAGCACAAACCTTGTTGGATTTAGAGTTCCAAATATATCTATCAATATAGGAGAAAACCGAGTGAAACCTAAAAATTCAAAATGTTACTGGAAATGATCGCTTCAACATAGAAGAACGAAATTTGGGGAACCAAGTCGCCTTAGTGTATTGATCATTACCTGAAAGTATCATCCAGTTTGGGTGAAAAAATATTTGCTGAGATTTCTGGAGATTCGTAATTTTTGGAAGCTTAGCAACCCCTTTCCATGAAAGTGTTTCTCGCCAGTCACTGCTTAGGGATACATCAAGAGGAAACAAAACATAGAGATAGAACGTGAAACTCCTTTATTGTGTCAAGTTTCAAGAAGCTAGCACAAACCGTGTTGGATTTAGAGTTCCAAATACACCTATCAATATAGGAGAAAACAGAGTGAAACCTAAAAATTCAAACTGTTACTGCAAATGAACGCTTCAACATAGAAGAACAAAATTTGGGGAACCAAGTCGCCTTAGTGTACTGATCATTACCTGAAAGTATCATCCAGTTTGGGTGAAAAAATATTTGCTGAGATTTCTGGAGATTCGTAATTTTTGGAAGCTTGGCAACACCTTTCCATGAAAGTGTTTCTCGCCAGTCACTGCTTAGGGCTATAGCAAGAGGAAACAAAACATAGAGATAGAATGTGAAACTACTTTATTGTGTCAAGTTTCAAGAAGCTAGCACAAACCGTGTTGGATTTAGAGTTCAAATACATCTATCAATATAGGAGAAAATAGAGTGAAACATAAAAATTCAAAATGTTACTGGAAATGAACGCTTCAACATAGAAGAACGAAACTTGGGGAACCAAGTCGCCTTAGTTTACTGATCATTACCTGAAAGTATCATCCAGTTTGGGTGAAAAAATATTTGCTGAGATTTCTGGAGTTTCGTAATTTTTGGAAGCTTGGCAACACCTTTCCATGAAAGTGTTTTTCGCCAGTCACTGCTTAGGGCTACATCAAGAGGAAACAAAACATAGAGATAGAACTTGAAACTCCTTTATTGTGTCAAGTTTCAAGAAGCTAGCACAAACCGTGTTGGATTTAGAGTTCCAAATACACCTATCAATATAGGAGAAAACAGAGTGAAACCTAAAAATTCAAACTGTTACTGCAAATGAACGCTTCAACATAGAAGAACGAAATTTGGGGAACCAAGTCGCCTTAGTGTACTGATCATTACCTGAAAGTATCATCCAGTTTGGGTGAAAAAATATTTGCTGAGATTTCTGGAGATTCGTAATTTTTGGAAGCTTGGCAACACCTTTCCATGAAAGTGTTCCTCGCCAGTCACTGCTTAGGGCTACATCAAGAGGAAACAAAACATAGAGATAGAACTTGAAACTACTTTATTGTGTCAAGTTTCAAGAAGCTAGCACAAACCGTGTTGGATTTAGAGTTCCAAATACATGTATCAATATAGGAGAAAACAGAGTGAAACCTAAAAATTCAAACTGTTACTGGAAATGAACGCTTCAACATAGAAGAACGAAATTTGGGGAACCAAGTCGCCTTAGTGTACTGATCATTACCTGAAAGTATCATCCAGTTTGGGTGAAAAAATATTTGCTGAGATTTCTGGAGATTCGTAATTTTTGGAAGCTTGGCAACCCCTTTCCATGAAAGTGTTTCTCGCCAGTCACTGCTTAGGGCTACATCAAGAGGAAACAAGACATAGAGATAGAACGTGAAACTCCTTTATTGTGTCAAGTTTCAAGAAGCTAGCACAAACCGTGTTGGATTTAGAGTTCCAAATACACCTATCAATATAGGAGAAAACAGAGTGAAACCTAAAAATTCAAACTGTTACTGCAAATGAACGCTTCAACATAGAAAAACGAAATTTGGGGAACCAAGTCGCCTTAGTGTACTGATCATTACCTGAAAGTATCATCCAGTTTGGGTGAAAAAATATTTGCTGAGATTTCTGGAGATTCGTAATTTTTGGAAGCTTGGCAACCCCTTTCCATGAAAGTGTTTCTCGCCAGTCACTGCTTAGGGCTACATCAAGAGGAAACAAAACATAGAGATAGAACTTGAAACTACTTTATTGTGTCAAGTTTCAAGAAGCTAGCACAAACCGTGTTGGATTTAGAGTTCCAAATACATGTATCAATATAGGAGAAAACAGAGTGAAACCTAAAAATTCAAACTGTTACTGGAAATGAACGCTTCAACATAGAAGAACGAAATTTGGGGAACCATGTCGCCTTAGTGTACTGATCATTACCTGAAAGTATCATCCAGTTTGGGTGAAAAAATATTTGCTGAGATTTCTGGAGATACGTAATTTTTGGAAGCTTTGCAACACCTTTCCATGAAAGTGTTTCTCGCCAGTCACTGCTTAGGGCTACATCAAGAGGAAACAAAACATAGAGATAGAACTTGAAACTACTTTATTGTGTCAAGTTTCAAGAAGCTAGCACAAACCGTGTTGGATTTAGAGTTCCAAATACACCTATCAATATAGGAGAAAACAGAGTGAAACCTAAAAATTCAAACTGTTACTGCAAATGAACGCTTCAACATAGAAGAACGAAATTTGGGGAACCTAGTCGCCTTAGTGTACTGATCATTACCTGAAAGTATCATCCAGTTTGGGTGAAAAAATATTTGCTGAGATTTCTGGAGATTCATAATTTTTGGAAGCTTTCAACCCCTTTTCATTAAAGTGTTTCTTGCCAGTCACTGCTTAGGGATACATCAAGAGGAAACAAAACATAGAGATAGAACGTGAAACTACTTTACTGTGTCAAGTTTCAAGAAGCTAGCACAAACCGTGTTGGATTTAGAGTTCCAAATACATCTATCAATATAGGAGAAAACAGAGTGAAACCTAAAAATTCAAACTGTTACTGGAAATGAACGCTTCAACATAGAAGAACGAAATTTGGGGAACCAAGTCGCCTTAGTGTACTGATCATTACCTGAAAGTATCATCCAGTTTGGGTGAAAAAATATTTGCTGAGATTTCTGGAAATTCGTAATTTTTGGAAGCTTGGCAACACCTTTCCATGAAAGTGTTTTTCGCCAGTCACTGCTTAGGGCTACATCAAGAGGAAACAAAACATAGAGATAGAACGTGAAACTCCTTTATTGTGTCAAGTTTCAAGAAGCTAGCACAAACCGAGTTGGATTTAGAGTTCCAAATACACCTATCAATATAGGAGAAAACAGAGTGAAACCTAAAAATTCAAACTGTTATTGGAAATGAACGCTTCAACATAGAAGAACGAAATTTGGGGCACCAAGTCGCCTTACTGTACTGATCATTACCTGAAAGTATCATCCAGTTTGGGTGAAAAAATATTTGCTGAGATTTCTGGAGATTCGTAATTTTTGGAAGCTTGGCAACACCTTTCCATGAAAGTGTTTCTCGCCAGTCACTGCTTAGGGCTACATCAAGAGGAAACAAAACATAGAGATAGAACGTGAAACTCCTTTATTGTGTCAAGTTTCAAGAAGCTAGCACAAACCGTGTTGGATTTAGGGTTCCAAATACATGTATCAATATAGGAGAAAACAGAGTGAAACCTAAAAATTCAAACTGTTACTACAAATGAACGCTTCAACATAGAAGAACGAAATTTGGGGAACCAAGTCCCCTTAGTGTACTGATCATTACCTGAAAGTATCATCCAGTTTGGGTGAAAAAATATTTGCTGAGATTTCTGGAGATTCGTAATTTTGGGAAGCTTGGCAACCCCTTTCCATGAAAGTGTTTCTCGCCAGTCACTGCTTAGGGATACATCAAGAGGAAACAAAACATAGAGATAGAACGTGAAACTACTTTACTGTGTCAAGTTTCAAGAAGCTAGCACAAACCGTGTTGGATTTAGAGTTCCAAATACACCTATCAATATAGGAGAAAACAGAGTGAAACCTAAATATTCAAACTGTTACTGCAAATGAACGCTTCAATA
This sequence comes from Spermophilus citellus, assembly GCF_964194105.1. Classification (NCBI taxonomy): domain Eukaryota; kingdom Metazoa; phylum Chordata; class Mammalia; order Rodentia; family Sciuridae; genus Spermophilus; species Spermophilus citellus. The sequence continues at coordinate 603,987 of NW_027673024.1, read as the reverse complement.
TAGAAGAACGAAATTTGGGGAACCAAGTCGCCTTAGTGTACTGATCATTACCTGAAAGTATCATCCAGTTTGGGTGAAAAAATATTTGCTGAGATTTCTGGAGATTCGTAATTTTTGGAAGCTTGGCAACCCCTTTCCATGAAAGTGTTTCTCGCCAGTCACTGCTTAGGGCTACATCAAGAGGAAACAAAACATAGAGATAGAACGTGAAACTACTTTATTGTGTCAAGTTTCAAGAAGCTAGCACAAACCGTGTTGGATTTAGAGTTCCAAATACACCTATCAATATAGGAGAAAACAGAGTGAAACCTAAAAATTCAAACTGTTACTGGAAATGAACGCTTCAACATAGAAGAACGAAATTTGGGGAACCAAGTCGCCTTAGTGTACTGATCATTACCTGAAAGTATCATCCAGTTTGGGTGAAAAAATATTTGCTGAGATTTCTGGAGATTCGTAATTTTTGGAAGCTTGGCAACCCATTTCCATGAAAGTGTTTCTCGCCAGTCACTGCTTAAGGATACATCAAGAGGAAACAAAACATAGAGATAGAACGTGAAACTACTTTACTGTGTCAAGTTTCAAGAAGCTAGCACAAACCGTGTTGGATTTAGAGTTCCAAATACATCTATCAATATAGGAGAAAACAGAGTGAAACCTAAAAATTCAAACTGTTACTGCAAATGAACGCTTCAACATAGAAGAACGAAATTTGGGGAACCAAGTCGCCTTAGTGTACTGATCATTACCTGAAAGTATCATCCAGTTTGGGTGAAAAAATATTTGCTGAGATTTCTGGAGATTCGTAATTTTTGGAAGCTTGGCAACCCCTTTCCATGAAAGTGTTTCTCGCCAGTCACTGCTTAGGGCTACATCAAGAGGAAACAAAACATAGTGATAGAACGTGAAACTACTTTATTGTGTCAAGTTTCAAGAAGCTAGCACAAACCGTGTTGGGTTTGGAGTTCCAAATACATCTATCAATATAGGAGAAAACAGAGTGAAACCTAAAAATTCAAACTGTTACTGGAAATGAACGCTTCAACATAGAAGAACGAAATATGGGGAACCAAGTCGCCTTAGTGTATTGATCATTACCTGAAAGTATCATCCAGTTTCGGTGAAAAAATATTTGCTGAGATTTCTGGAGATTCGTAATTTTTGGAAGCTTGGCAACCCCTTTCCATGAAAGTGTTTCTCGCCAGTCACTGCTTAGGGCTACATCAAGAGGAAACAAAACATAGAGATAGAACGTGAAACTACTTTATTGTGTCAAGTTTCAAGAAGCTAGCACAAACCTTGTTGGATTTAGAGTTCCAAATACACCTATCAATATAGGAGAAAACAGAGTGAAACCTAAAAATTCAAACTGTTACTGGAAATGAACGCTTCAACATAGAAGAACGAAATTTGGGGAACCAAGTCGCCTTAGTGTACTGATCATTACCTGAAAGTATCATCCAGTTTGGGTGAAAAAATATTTGCTGAGATTTCTGGAGATTCGTAAGTTTTGGAAGCTTGGCAACCCCTTTCCATGAAAGTGTTTCTCGCCAGTCACTGCTTAGGGCTACATCAAGAGGAAACAAAACATAGAGATAGAACGTGAAACTACTTTATTGTGTCAAGTTTCAAGAAGCTAGCACAAACCGTGTTGGATTTAGTGTTCCAAATACATGTATCAATATAGGAGAAAACAGAGTGAAACCTAAAAATTCAAACTGTTACTGGAAATGAACGCTTCAACATAGAAGAACGAAATTTGGGGCACCAAGTCGCCTTAGTGTACTGATCATTACCTGAAAGTATCATCCAGTTTGGGTGAAAAAATATTTGCTGAGATTTCTGGAGATTCGTAATTTTTGGAAGCTTGGCAACCCCTTTCCATGAAAGTGTTTCTCGCCAGTCACTGCTTAGGGCTACATCAAGAGGAAACAAAACATAGTGATAGAACGTGAAACTACTTTATTGTGTCAAGTTTCAAGAAGCTAGCACAAACCGTGTTGGGTTTGGAGTTCCAAATACATCTATCAATATAGGAGAAAACAGAGTGAAACCTAAAAATTCAAACTGTTACTGGAAATGAACGCTTCAACATAGAAGAACGAAATACGGGGAACCAAGTCGCCTTAGTGTATTGATCATTACCTGAAAGTATCATCCAGTTTCGGTGAAAAAATATTTGCTGACATTTCTGGAGATTCGTAATTTTTGGAAGCTTGGCAACCCCTTTCCATGAAAGTGTTTCTCGCCAGTCACTGCTTAGGGCTACATCAAGAGGAAACAAAACATAGAGATAGAACGTGAAACTACTTTATTGTGTCAAGTTTCAAGAAGCTAGCACAAACCTTGTTGGATTTAGTGTTCCAAATACACCTATCAATATAGGAGAAAACAGAGTGAAACCTAAAAATTCAAACTGTTACTGGAAATGAACGCTTCAACATAGAAGAACGAAATTTTCGGAACCAAGTCGCCTTAGTGTACTGATCATTACCTGAAAGTATCATCCAGTTTGGGTGAAAAAATATTTGCTGAGATTTCTGGAGATTCGTAATTTTTGGAAGCTTGGCAACCCCTTTCCATGAAAGTGTTTCTCGCCAGTCACTGCTTAGGGCTACATCAAGAGGAAACAAAACATACTGATGGAACCTGAAACTACTTTATTGTGTTAAGTTTCAAGAAGCTAGCACAAACCGTGTTGGATTTAGAGTTCCAAATACATCTATCAATATAGGAGAAAACAGAGTGAAACCTAAAAATTCAAACTGTTACTGGAAATGAACGCTTCAACATAGAAGAACGAAATTTGGGGAACCAAGTCGCCTTAGTGTACTGATCATTACCTGAAAGTATCATCCAGTTTGGGTGAAAAAATATTTGCTGAGATTTCTGGAAATTCGTAATTTTTGGAAGCTTGGCAACACCTTTCCATGAAAGTGTTTTTCGCCAGTCACTGCTTAGGGCTACATCAAGAGGAAACAAAACATAGAGATAGAACGTGAAACTCCTTTATTGTGTCAAGTTTCAAGAAGCTAGCACAAACCGAGTTGGATTTAGAGTTCCAAATACACCTATCAATATAGGAGAAAACAGAGTGAAACCTAAAAATTCAAACTGTTATTGGAAATGAACGCTTCAACATAGAAGAACGAAATTTGGGGCACCAAGTCGCCTTACTGTACTGATCATTACCTGAAAGTATCATCCAGTTTGGGTGAAAAAATATTTGCTGAGATTTCTGGAGATTCGTAATTTTTGGAAGCTTGGCAACACCTTTCCATGAAAGTGTTTCTCGCCAGTCACTGCTTAGGGCTACATCAAGAGGAAACAAAACATAGAGATAGAACGTGAAACTCCTTTATTGTGTCAAGTTTCAAGAAGCTAGCACAAACCGTGTTGGATTTAGGGTTCCAAATACATGTATCAATATAGGAGAAAACAGAGTGAAACCTAAAAATTCAAACTGTTACTACAAATGAACGCTTCAACATAGAAGAACGAAATTTGGGGAACCAAGTCCCCTTAGTGTACTGATCATTACCTGAAAGTATCATCCAGTTTGGGTGAAAAAATATTTGCTGAGATTTCTGGAGATTCGTAATTTTGGGAAGCTTGGCAACCCCTTTCCATGAAAGTGTTTCTCGCCAGTCACTGCTTAGGGATACATCAAGAGGAAACAAAACATAGAGATAGAACGTGAAACTACTTTACTGTGTCAAGTTTCAAGAAGCTAGCACAAACCGTGTTGGATTTAGAGTTCCAAATACACCTATCAATATAGGAGAAAACAGAGTGAAACCTAAATATTCAAACTGTTACTGCAAATGAACGCTTCAATATAGAAGAACGAAATTTGGGGAACCAAGTCGCCTTAGTGTACTGATCATTACCTGAAAGTATCATCCAGTTTGGGTGAAAAAATATTTGCTGAGATTTCTGGAGATTCGTAATTTTTGGAAGCTTGGCAACCCCTTTCCATGAAAGTGT